>NW_013667469.1:225327-228250 GCF_000517525.1 Limulus polyphemus
TATTTAAGTGAATATTTAATCTTCAACTACAGTTTGTTTATCTGTTTTAGCGCAAAGCTACACAATAGGCTATTTGCGATCTGTCCACAACAGGGAATCAAACGCTAGATTTTAGCATTGTCAGTCCGTAAACTTACCGCTAAACCACTAAGAAACTTATTCTTGCTTGTTTATACTAGTTAATTTTAATATAGAGCGCACTACTATGGGCTTCGTTTATTGTTGCCTATATTGATATTAACGCTAAGCATACATATAGTCTCATGTGTATTGATGAAATTTCGGCTTGTGATACTCACCTTTTCTATCGTGCCAGAAAACGTACTCTCTCTTACATGATATAGTTATATCTTCTACTGATTTCATTAGAAAGAGAAGAAAGAGGCTGAATACGCGAGCTATGACGTATCTTGTTGGCTAACAGGCAGCCGCACACCTGGGCTCTTGTAATGAATCACAGAAAGTCGAATGCATGCACGTGCCAGCAATAAGCTCTGAAGAAAAGATCACAGTGACTCTTTTATGTTGTTGATTGAATACTTTCATACGTTTGTCACGGATTTCCGATTTTTCGTGTAAGAGAAACAATAGACGCCTCTTCAACGTCCTTTCCATTCCTATTTTCATTTTCAGAAAACTAAAAACTTTCTTACTGGAATGCACAAAGAAACAATTTTTTGTTTGTGGGGGTTTCAAATCCAATTGAGACTATTTACAATTTTGGGTTAAAATAATAGTAGAGTTGACAAATGACAAAATTTAACCATTTAAAATAATATATGTTTAAAGACAAGACTGTGAGATATCTTATAAGAAATATACTTATGTATCCATTCATTTGTCTGCTTGTTTATACAGTTGCTAGTCTGTTGCTATACCTGTTTGTCTCTTCTATCTGTCTATTTCTCTTTTTGTAACACAAGTTTGGCTCAAAATGGATAGTTTCGCATAAAGATAAAAAGAAATGCTCAGAAGCATTAGAAAGCCGCCAGATGTTGCAGTCTTCCAAGACACCACTCGCATGATAATATACTAATATCTTGTAGCCTGAAATTACTTTTTTTTATGTAATGTCTCCGTTGTTTTTGTGACAATAAAAGTAAC
This sequence comes from Limulus polyphemus, assembly GCF_000517525.1. Classification (NCBI taxonomy): domain Eukaryota; kingdom Metazoa; phylum Arthropoda; class Merostomata; order Xiphosura; family Limulidae; genus Limulus; species Limulus polyphemus. The sequence continues at coordinate 226,432 of NW_013667469.1, forward strand.
TCACACCACAGTATCCTGCGAAAAATAACAGCTGATGCAGACTAACTTAGTGGCTAGAGGTTCCATTGCTGCTGTTCGACTGTCGTAATATACTCGAAAGCATCCTTGTTTCAACCACTAGTCCGAAGGACAAGATTAATCAATATATAGTTTATCGAGCTCAACCCTAAGAGGCCTATAATACGTCAGACATCCAATCAACATATACATGCCTAATTTACTAAAACTTTTAAAACGTATTATTTGATAAATCAAACTACAACCCTAAATGTTTCATCTTACTATGGAATTCTGTTTTGGTGGGGTTATACTCTAAATACATTTACTACACAACAAGAATACACTAGTCACGAAATAATATTTTATTTGACCAAGTAAATTAGAAATCAAGAAATTTTAAATGATTTTTTTATTAATTTCTCTGCTTATTCTCACAGTGGCCCAACAGTAAGCCTTCAGGCTTACGACACTAAATTTCAGGTTTCGATACCCGTAGTGAGCAGATCACAAATAGCCAATTGTGGAGGTTTATGCTTAAAATTAACCAGAAAAAATCCTCTAACCATTCGGTTTTCAATATTTTGGCAGCTTTCAACGAATGTGAAAAAAACAAAATAAAAACTTTCTGCATTCATCTTGTTTTAATACCAATTTTTAGTTTTAATAATTTTGGCTTTTCACACAATTGGTAACGACAAACATGTGTGTCGGTGTATCTTTAATATTCCAAAAACTAATAAAGTTAAAACAATGGTTTTACGTGATTTTCTTCAGAAATTATGCAGTTGCTTTAATACCTAAATTATAATTCCCTTGCTAGTTTTCATAGCCACTATAAATATTTTAATGGCTTAATAAGCCTACATTTCAAGTGAAGCACATGACAAGGAGATCAGGAAATGTTGATAATTAATTTTCAACATACGTTGGTTGGAAATCTAAAAACAAACAAAAAACATTTACTGGTTAAATAAAGAAACAGCTGTTTTCATTTTCACACTCATTTATTATAATATTGTAAGCTAAGCGCCACTAAGAAGCTGTAAATATAAGTTATTTTTGTAGTGGAATGCTTGAACCGTGAAATATGGTTAAAAACATTTAAAGGAAATATTGACAAAGTTAATTTGTGTTCAGTAAAGCGTTGAATTAATCTTACGTTTTACTTTTCTACTAATCAACGAATGAAATTATTATTTAAGGGCAGAGGACGCTACAGTCGAGTCGGTCAGTATATGTTTCTTTACGTAATATAAAGATACGAAACCATTCAAATAACATGAAAAGCATTTAAGAGATTTCTTGAATTAATAAATCATGTACTGAAATAACTAATCACCACACATAAATCATTATGTTATATAATGCTATAAATGCGAATATTCTATAATATGTAATAGAAATTCTTACTGAATTAATCTACCACACATCGCATTTACTGCTTGTTAAGTTCCAAAGTAGTTTTTGTCTTCTTGAAACTTATAAACAAGGTTTTGCATTTGTTTACTTTTCCCGATTGGAAGGAGTTAAAGTTTTTAGTGTTAACACTCAGACTGCGAGGTAGGGAGTCATTTTCGTGGGTTGATTCCAAACCAAAGCTTTCTGGAATGTGAATTCCCACCGTCGTGGTTAAATTCAGACTAGTTTGCAGGCTATGAGGAAATGAAATCTGTACCACATCCAAATTACCACACAGGACATGGTAGTTTCGATAGAGATGGCATTAAGGCTGCTAGGTGAACATTGCTGCATTAAGGCTGCTTGGTGAACATGAAAACAAGAGGAACACAGTCCGGTCAAACCCCTAAGCCTACCCCCC
>NW_013667469.1:228772-230942 GCF_000517525.1 Limulus polyphemus
CACACACACACACACATCTAGTGGCTCAGCGGTAAGTCTCAATCCAGAGTTAGATATTCGTGGTGTGAGCAGCAAAGTTAGCCCATTGTGTAGCTTTGTACTAAACAATAAACACATTTTTGGAATAAACAAACAAACACCCTCCTAAATTTTGCATCTTTGTGGCGGAAAACTGTTGAGAGCTAAGTCCTTTTGGCAGTATAGTAGGTTTTGAGGTTAACATATTGAGCCCTTCATCGAAGTACCTTTTTTTCTGTTCTAACTTGAATACCGGAAAGTATGGCATCCTCTGTATCCCAACTAATTCCATGAATTCGTGATCATCGATTCGCAGAATGTGTTAAAAATACAAAGGATATTTCTTGTTTAATTTGAATTGCTCTTCGGCAAATGTATATAATATTTTCATCCTGAACAATGACACACATCAAACAGTAAAATAATGATACATATTCGTTAGAATAAATTAAGATAACAGAAAATGATCCAAAGATGTTTTGCTGGTGCTTTTATGACTTTGGTTTGTGCATTTTTTAGTTAAAGGCTCGGGATATCCAGTTCCTGTGTCTGATGCAAGAAAACTGTATATGAGCAATTTTCCCTTCTATTCTAGAAACTGATGTCAACAAGGAACATATTGCAAATAATGATGCTATATAGATTATTGGTGGTTCCTATGTTTGTCCCACAACATTTGTGCTTGGATACTTCTAAAGCTAGTATTCCCAAAAAGATTTAAATTCGCAAAAAAAATTAAGTAAACAACATAGATTTTCTGACGAGAAAATAAACCGAAAATCATGTAAAAAAAACATGAAATATCTGAAATCTGCCATCAAAGTATATGCATTTTGAGTGAAAATTGTAGTTTTACCTTTTACCGTTTTTGTCTGACATATAAAAAAATTAACGTATTGATAATACCATGTTTTATTGTCTGACATATAAAAATTAGGGTAATTATAATACCATGGTATATTATCTGATATATAAAAAAATTAACGTACTTATAATACCATGGTATATTGTCTGACATATAAATAAATTAACGTACTTATAATACCATGGTATACTGTCTGACATATAAATAAATTAACGTACTTATAATGCCACGGTATATTGCCTGACATAAAAATACATTACGTACTTATAATACCATGGTATACTGTCTGACATAAATAAATTAACGTACTTATAATACCATGGTATACTGTCTGACATAAATAAATTAACGTACTTATAATGCCACGGTATATTGCCTGACATAAAAATACATTACACATATATAGCTTATGTAAAGTATAGAGGATCATGAATACCTGGGAAAGAAATTTATTTAGAATCTTAAATGGAAACTTGTTCTCTATAACGTTAATATTTCATATCCCCCCCCCCCCACCCTGTGGCTCAGCGGCAAGTCCGAGAGCTAGAGTCAGCTTTGCTACCCGCGGTGAGCAGAGCCCAGATAATTTTTTTTGGTAGCTTTGCGTTTAGCAACAAATAGCCAAATAAATTTGTTGTATCAATTATTTCGTACGGTAAATACAACCAGTGTTTAGCTGTAGTATTCTTCTTACGTTGTTTGTTTATTTGTTCAGTTTTGCAAAAATACTCGATGGTTATCTGTTCTAGCTGTTACTAAGTTAGAAGTGATAGACTGGAGGGAAGGTATCTAATCAACCCCACCAACTCTTGGTTACTCTTCTCCCAACGAAAAGTGGGATTGACTGTCATATTTTAACGCTCCCCACGGCTGAAAGGGGTGAGCATATTTGGTAACAGGATTCAAACTCGCGACCTGCAGATTGCGAATCGAGTGCCCTAACTACCAGGTTATGCCGGACCTATTAAACAATAAAAATATAGCAAGTAAATACACAATACCGAGAAGAGTAATATAATAAAATAAAGTTTACTTACTCTATTATCGGAACAAGAAGTTTATACAGAAACAAGTTTCGAAACTTTCATGTGTGCTCTTCAGTCCAACCTTTCTTTGTGAGAGAATCACATACAGTTTATTTTATAACGGTCGTTCCAAGTTCTTTGAGGGCATATGACGTCAGTAAGGGATTCAGTTTATAGTGACCTTCTGAAATGTTGAAGTTTGGCAATTTTTGAACTAACGAAGTTTCTACAATTCTTCTTTTGACATAATTTTTAGTTTTAT
>NW_013667470.1:0-1719 GCF_000517525.1 Limulus polyphemus
TTGAGAAGGGAAACAGCGAAGCCCTTGATGAAGTTACTACCACTGATGTGACTGTTACCAATGATAAGACGTTTCCTGATGAAGCAGATGAACCCCACATGAAGCAGAAGCCAACGAAACAGAGACCAGAACGGAAGATGATACATCCCGTAAAATTAAGAGACTTTGTTGAATTTTAATTTTGTGTTTGTAAATTCTTTACATTTAATTAAGTTATTGTTAATTGTTTATTGTTTTAATGTAAGTGGCTATTATTCGTCCCGAACAATACTTAGGAAGGGGCAGTGTTACGACAGCGGGGGTCACGTGACCCTAGTAACACGTCATATTCTCGAAGGTTCCTGAAGCCTCGAGTGTTTACTAGATGTACGGTATTCTTGTATATAAGACGACAAGAAGTGACGGCAACAATGTAATTGAACTGCAGCCCGAGAGAGACTGACAACTGAGTCGAGCACGTGAGTCGTTCGTGGTGAATTATAGCGTTTGTTTAAGCTATAGCGTGACCGTGGAAATTAAATAAATTTCAAAGTTGTATTCAGAAAGAATAAACCAGTTTTATTTAAGAAAGGACTTGTATCGCTAAAGTTTCTTCGGAAAGATTTTTTACGAAAAATTGACTAACGACTAGAGACGTAACAATATTAACTTATTTACGTGGAATAAGAGAACAATGTGATGTTAAGAAAACATACACATCACACTTGAAGTCAAAGTCACACAACTACTATAGAAATATAGTTCTGGGACAAACGTTTGTTAATGTCAACAAGATTAACTGAAAATAGCAGCAAAATGGATACTGTTAAAGGTACATGAGACTTAAACATTGTATAAAGTAATTAACTAATCTCGTATTTGATGTAGTTTCCAACTGGCAATTTTTACTACTTTTGTTACCTAATATAACCTCAAGTGATTTCATTTCTCAATCTTATATTTATTGCTCACAATCGACACCTAGCGGCCAACATAGTCTTACAGAACTTCTTGAAAGGACAGGAGGTAGTAACAGAAATGTATATAAATAAACATTAAAATTAAATAATATCACCAAAGAGATTTGTCGATACAGTACAGCACCGATTATCCGGAACTAATTGGGACCAAAGAGGTCCGGTTAAATGAAGATTAAAAAATCGTATCTTGAACATAACAAAAACTTGAATCTTGAACATATATTTTACAGTATTTCTCTGCTAAGTTTTGATTGGATTCGCCTTCTTTTAACTTGTTCACAATGTCCACTTTATCACTCAACGAAAGAACCACTATTTTGCGTTTGGTAGACATTTTCACTCCAACAAAAAGCAATTGTGACTGAAAAAAAAATAAACACACGTTTTTAATTTTTAAGGAAACACAAATCACGTCAATAAAGGTAATGTCGCGAGTGACGGTTTTTCGACGAAATCTACCTTTTGTTACGAAGTGATCCAAGCAAATGTTAGGACACGTTTAACGTTTGTGTGGTTTTTTAGAAAGAAAATACATTTTTTTAATTTTCAAAATTTGATTCGAATAATTGTATATCCGGATAATCGGCGTTCTACTACATAAAAATGTTAAGATGAACAACAAAGAGTCCATTATTCATTAAATTAATGTTTTCTCCCAAATCGTCAATATTTGTACATAAATATGCTTACGTTAATCACTGATTTATGTGAACAGAACGGACTTGAGGATGCTAATTGCTGGACTGGAGTAGTTCTCAGC
>NW_013667470.1:2563-20466 GCF_000517525.1 Limulus polyphemus
AAGTTGGACTGGAGTAGTTCTCAGCAGTAATTAATATATATAATGAAATAGTTTCACAGTCCATGAAATAGAATGGACTTGTGGATGCTATTATTACTTTGTTCAGAAAAGTTGGACTGGAGTAGTTCTCAGCAGTAATTAATATATATTGAAGTATCACAATCCATGAAGTAGAACGGACTTGTGGATGTTATTATTACTTTGTTCAGAATAGTTGGACTAGAGTAGTTCTCAGCAGTACTGAAGTATCACAATCCATTGAAATTTGCTAGTGTAGAGTTTACATAGAAACTACGTCTACAGGCAAATTTGGTTTCACTCCAAAACTGAGTATGTGGCCTGCAATGTCTGGATTCTTGCTAAACTTAGTGGACAGATGATGATTATGATTAATTCAAACTTCGGAGGCGGGAAAAATAGTTTTCAACCCAATATTTTATTCAGAGAAGACAACTGTAAGGTGTTTACACAAGAACCTAACGAGGAGGAACTTTCATTTTACTGAATTACATTACGTATTAAAATAAATTCAGCATAACCGTCTGTTTCAGTTAAAAGTTTCAATTCTCCAGCATGAAGCTTACACGTAATCCCCCAATTTTCTCAACAACTGGCGTAAATATAACGTATGGATTAGCTATGAGCAGAATATACAATAATTTAACAGTCTCAAAATTATTTAAAATAAACATTTCAACAGCAACAATCTCCAAAACTAACAGCATCACTGCAAACTAGCTTTCACAGATTCACAACTACGTTTTTGGTTTCTTCTGTACATATGTAGATCAGTCTTAAATCTCAAGACAAAAAACAAAACAAAAAACAGTATTCGATAACTTTGGACTTAAACTACTCCTGTAATAATAGAATCTACTAACTGTGCCAAACTCACCCAAAGTTTATAGCTATTTATATATATGTATACAAAAATATGTGCTTTCCGATGCAGTTACAGCAACAAGTATGACTTCAATCGAGTGTCTTTAAGGCCCTAAGTGTAAGGGATGGAATTTTGTTTACAATATATTTTTTAGAATTTCAAAAACATAGCAGTAGAGAAATATTAAAGTAAGGGCAGATGGCTGATATTTCTGATCACTATATCCACATAATAATAATGCAATGGAAATACTTAGCCCTAGCGGTTAAGTATACACACGTGTACACAGAGAAAAATCATAATAAGACTGGAGTGTTACTTCCAATAAAATAAAAAGTGTCTAGGTATAAGCAAATACAAAAAAAAAACAGATTGGAAAATGTTAACATAGTCATAAAACAAAAATATGGGAGTCAGTGTTAGTTTGTGCTTAAGTTTCATTTGCCAAAAAAACAACTGTCATCAACTGTCAACGTCTATACCTGTAGTGCTACATTTAAAGTAGGCACACTTTAAGTATACAAGTCGATGATAAAGGATATTTTGTTAACTCAGCTGACACGAAAAATCTATACAATAGTACAACTTAGTTAAATGACAAAATAAAATATTAAAACTTTTTAATTTGTACAAAACATTACTGGAAAGACCAACTTTACTAACAACAGATCAGTTCAGTGACTCTACAAAATGGAATATTTTTTTTTAAGTTCCACTTCGTCATAGATGGTGCTGCAATACGTTCGAATATCTGATCGCAAGACTGTCTTTCCTATGTTACTTGCCAATAATGACAATTATTAAAACGAGCTATTTTTGAATGAAATCTACTTCAAAATGGCTAAAATTTCAACTTACAAACTTGTTTGTTGAAGTTCTGTTTTGACACTGTCAAATATCAGAGAATTTAAGCATTGAACAGTATCAAATACGCAGTATGTAACCAGATTTTTGGAAAAGACGGTAAAAGGTAGGAGAAATTTAACATCATTCAGTATACACCAGGTTTTAAGATGTCAAAAAAATTCTTAATGACAATATGGCAATAGAATGACCAATGTAAGACACTTGATAAAAATTATAAATTTTTCATACAACAGTAGAAGCTTCACTGTGTTAAAGTAGTAGTTCATATTTTTTTGTCAAATACACGTGTTAAAAATAATTATATTACAGAATACCTCAGGCCAAAAACATGTATAATATGTAAGACAGTACTTTAAACTAATATGTTTTGAATCTGTTTTAATGTAAAGCTAATGTGAGAAACTTCAGTGAAATCCTAGTGTTAAAATGTCTATCACTCATGATAATCACAAAGTTGAGCTCTCCAAATCTAAAAAATAGGTATGCTATAACATGGACAGTAATATACCACATCACAACACGAACTAGGATTTTTTTAAGAATCGATTCTTTAAGCAACATATCTCTCCTACTTTTAACTTTCCTTTCTTAATAATCAAAATCGTCTCTCTACTTTATCCTTGCCGGTTTTTTTTACAGATATTTCTGTAATTTTCTGTTTTTTGACAAGTGAGAATTGTTTACCATGTCACGTTATTAAAATAAAGATTGTAATAACACAAAATATGACAATCTTTTAGTTAAGAAATACAGACACTTAAGAAAGTACTGGTAATTTAGTAGTTAACTTTATAGCCTTGTAAAAGATAAAAACAATTTTAAAGTTTAAAGCTTTTTCTTTAAAATATCTATAATAACACAGAATGGAGTATCAATCACAGGAAGTTACAAGAATCTAATATTTGCCCCTACAGCTATTGGACAGTTTAATAACAGCAAAACTTTAACCACATCTATAACCAACGGCAATTTCTGCACAACTTAACATTGAATTGACTTTTATTTATGAGTTGAAACCAGAGTTAATTTGTAATTTAATAGAACAGTAACATTACAGTTGTTATATTTTAGACAGCTGAGGTAGGGATGCAGTAAAGTAGTTAAGATTGAATTTTTACCTCACAATGATTTAAACACCATATATATACACACACAAAACACAGCTTCTATGCAAGCCATGAGTTTGTTTTCATTTCTACTGTTCGTATTTAATTTCTCGTAATTCTATTCAGTTAAACGTTTATACGTCTATGATTAACTTTGGTTTGACATTACACTTACAATTTCCAAATACAAGACGTTAATAATTACTCCTTTATAACCATAACAGTTAACTTTCTATATAAGATAAAAAAAAAAAGATAAAATCATATTAAAAATTTAACTTCATTAACATTTTGATTCTTGGAAATCATGTTTAAAGTAGAAGCTTCTAAAACATTAAGAATAAATCAACAAGATTTATCTAGTACATCATAAATATCTGTATAAGATTCTGAAAAAAGTGACAAAACGTTTATTTTTCCTTTTATAAAGTTCAGAGTTAGACAGCTAAGGGCACATAAAATATGTGCCACGTAATTTTAATAATTACAAATATGTTTTTCAGTTTATATTATTCTTATAGAATTTACACAAAGGTAATGTCACAAACTTTCATTTGTATAAATCTAAAAATATTTGTTTCTTTAATTAAAACTACTATTGTTACTGGTAGTTGAAACAGTAACAAGTTTTAAAGATTAACATGTATTAATTATCTATAGTGTCTTATGCTTTGAAATATGAAATTAATATAATCCTGTCAAAATCACCAAAGTTTTATAAGTATTTTTTTTGTGTGCGTGTGTGTGCACAAACAGTTAAGATTCTTTGTAGAAGGAAAATTAAAACCACACAGTAAGTTCACAAACAAAAAAACAAGTTTAAACTATGGAAAAAATGACTAACAAAACAAACACCAATGCTGTTTTGTGCCAAAAGCAGAACCTAATCAATTCAGGACACACAGATAAAAATGTCACCATTTGTTTTCTCCTTAAACATTATGATCCTTCGAAACATGCCAAAGAGAATATGGAGTCTATTGTAGACAGGAAATACTTCTATTTTCTGAATCTTTTCCCTTTGTAATTTTCTCTGAAAAATGATAGTTAAATTAGGTGGACAAATCGTAGAATACTTCGGAATTATTTTAACTTGCCTTTTCTCCTTTCCATGGTTGATGCGTAGTTAGTTGGTCATCCCAGTAATATACATATATGTATACATTCATATATATATATATCTATATATACAAAGACACAAACACAAGCTCCATGACTGAGAGTCTTGGGGAGAAGTCTTTAGCAAAAAGTGAATGAGGACTGTAATAGCTTTTCATGCCTGTTCCATATAAACGTTTTTTCATTGTTTCTACTGTAAGTGTAAATTCTAGCAATATGATGTATGTGATTCATAGCTACTCTTAAAGTTTGTTTCAGCTGAAAGTCCTCATGAAGTTGAGAGGCTTTGATATAATCTCTAGCAAGGTTCTGGTGTGTGTTGGAGAAGTTGCTGAAGTAAACTTTTCTTTTCATCAGCAGGTTTTGGTTCTTCGTCCTGACAGAAAAATATAATAAGAAAAGGTTTGAAATATGAATATATCATACTAATAAATATCCATTTTCCTATTGATCATAATAACTTTGAACAATGTAAAACTAATCTTCATAATGAACATATAGCTTTTAACCACAGAAAACTATATGTAGAACTGAACACACAGCTGTGATTAAGGTAAAAACAACAACAATACTAAGCAGCAGAGTAAAGTTGAAGTAGCTTTAATTAAGTAAGACTACACAAAGTAGATGCAAGCCAAGTAATTTAAACCAATTTAAGATAATTCATACACAAACACCACTACAAGAAAATGTTTCCCAACTTCAACACAATGTTTCTTTTAAAAATCAGTCCTTTTTATTAATGGTATAAAATATAATAAGCTATTTTACTACGCACATTATATACGTACAGCTTAACTTATTTTGTTTTACAAAATCATTAATAGGTAGATAAGTTTAATGATACTACCACACATTCAACTAATAAAAAAACATTTCAGGAACGATGGTATTAATTTTCAAAAGACGAACACGTCCACTTACCCTAGGACTATGACTGGGAACCTGAGATATGGAACATTGGTTATTAGATACACCAAGTAATGATGGTGGAAAAAGTCCTGATGAACTGTCTCCTGCTTTAAAGGAAAGTAAACAAAAATAATTAGTTATAGAACATTTTTTATATTGAATAAAAAGTGGACTCTAGGCACAAAGTAGAATAAGAATGGTTAATTTAGGGCTAAAGGATGCATCTTCCTATAGATAAATGAATAATTAACTTGGGAAACTGGATGTATGCCCTGTTTTAAATTTAAAAAAAACACTAGTACAAAATGTCACATTCAGTATAAAAGATCACTTAGCTTATAATATGCAAATATTTTGCTGTTAAAACAAGACTGAGTGAGATATCAAATGTTTATACTATGGTCAAAGTTCATGTCCAAGTCTTGCTTTTCATTTTCTTAACCAAAAGATTAGTGGTAGTGCACTCATTATTTGGTTAAGATCTGGTTTTATTAGCTTAATGGCAAGATATTCTAAAGTATACACAATATCACATTTGTTTGGACAGTGGTTGGTAATACATTACTGGTATACTGCGCTTCCATGAAAAAGTTTGGTTACAGTGCTTTCCTGAATGTTTTAAACCTGTGTATTACAGGAGATATGTGAATGACACTTTTGTGCTGTTTAACAATTTTGAGCCAGTAAATAAATTTTTCCTGGTTTTAAATATCAAACATTCCAATATAAAGTTTAGTGTTGAAAATCAACGGAATGATAAACTCTCATTCTTAGATGTTCACACCTTAAATAACCAAGAATACTTACCACCAAGGTTTATCATAAACACACGTTTAAAAACCTCACTCTTTCAATTGTTTAAGAAAACCTGCTTAAAACCCTGCTATACAGAACATATAAAACATCAAGAAATTAAAACCTATTTGAAGCAGAAATTGTTAACACTAAACAAATGCTTAAAAGAAATTGTTTTCTGTTGTCCTTCCTAAATAGGATAATCTACATAAAAGCTGAAAACTAACTATCCCCATCTACTGTTATGTTAGATGTTCTTAAGAAAACTTACTTTAATCATACCCTACTTAGGTACTATTTCAAACATGATTAAGAAGAAATTAAAAAAAATCAAACAGCTATATCAACAAGTTCAGTTAAAATGTGTTTTTAACAGATCCTTGGTTAAAAGGGCTCTTCAGTTTTAAAAACTTCCATCGAATATCTCACTAGTTGTATATAGTTCATGTGCTCATGGTACAATCAGCAATATACTGGATCAGTGCTGTGAAACTATTTATACAAATGGTTTCTAGTTGTTTTTATGGTCAAATAATACTTGTAATATTAAAAGACAGGGAATATACATATATGATTATACCTGTTCCAAGATCTAAAGAAAGAACAAGGGCATCCAACTCTGCCTGGTTAAATGTCTGATGATTTGGTGTTGACACTGACCCTTCAGGGTTACTTCCTCCACTAAGAGAATATTGAAATTGTTGAGCCTAAAAAAACAAATTACTATAAATTATTGTATGTAGTATTGATAATGTTTGAATCCTTTAAAGTGTGTGTTACTACCTGGAACTCAATATAATGTTGCTAAATAAAACCTTTAGCAAAAGAAGTTAAACCATCATGATTATCAAAACAAGCCATTAGTAGTTGTGATTCAAATACTGAATGAAACTGAAAATTTTAGAGCAAAACAAATGTCAAATTAAAGGGCATCCTTTAAATATGAAAACTTTTCATTACAATGTCCATTAAATTGGTAAATGTACTCTTAAAAATCCCCTTAAGTGTCCTGTCAACGTTTCTATGTCAATGATGACATGTATTCAAGTTTACAAATTCAGATGGTGACACATATATATGATTCATTTTAAACGAAATGACTTTCTCCTATTACAAAAAAAACTTTCCTTAAGTTTTTTTTCATCTTATCATCTTTATTTATGATGTAATGAAATTTTCTTTTAAGCAGGTTGCATTTTGATTGTACTAAAAATAATAATAAATAATACCTAACGATTTTGTTAAGCTACGATCCAGTAACATTCTACAATGGTCATAAAACTAATTCTACAAATATTTATACAACTCTTTAGAAGTATGTGTTTTTAATAACAAAAGTTTAAATTTTAGTATGTAATTTTACCTAAATATTTAGTCTCCAGTTCTTAAAAACATGTGGTTGTAAAATATTCCCACAACCATACCATCAATTAGATCTCAAATCGGTCAAGAGATGACAGAGCTATGAGTTAAAAATATATACTTGAAAAAACCCAAAAAAACTCATAGCTGTTCTATGAGCTACTCATCTGTGGCTAAATGTTACCAATACTCATCTAGGTAAGAAACTTACGAATCCACACAGGCAACAAACTGTACTTAAAGTTACCATATACTTTTGTCTTCAATACATTGGTAAACAAAGCTTTGGAAAAACCAAATTAAACACCTAACTCATCATTACTACCTCCAAGTTGATTTAGATTAGTTTTCAAACCCACATCATGCATATAAAATTTTGTCCATGCCAAAGACATCCTCCCAATTTCCCATTATTCTTGGCTTGTATATCTTTACACATGTGAAGACTGCAAGGCCTCCTATCTTGGCAAATCGAAACACTATCTGAAAGCCAATGTACATCTGGAAACTTCCATTACAATGCAAAAAAAGTTTATGTCTTCTTGATCTAACTTATCATGCTCAATTTCTATGTATTTTGTATTATTAAATTTAGTATTGCAATTTTAATGATGTATAAGTATTGATGTAAATAGTTGTTATTTTGCTTTAGATACTGAAGGTGGAATAAGTAGAGTTCCAAAACGTTTATCTTTGTCCCTTTTTGAATAAATGAACAATGTTATTTGTCATAAGTGTTGTAATTCTTTTTATTATCTTAGGTATTATGCTTTTGTATGAACCAATACTCTTTAAAATTAAATCTTTCGGAATTATGCTCCTAGGTGAGTCAATAGTTTTCAAAACTCCAAGAAAACTGCTCCAAAGTAACACAATAGTTTCTGAAACTTAAAACTTGTGATATTATGTTCTTATATGAGCCAATAGCTATTGAAACTCTATAAAACTTTGGTATTCTTCTCCCTATTTGAAATGATGGATTGTAAGTTCTAAAATACCTTTGGTATTATGGTTCTATGTAAGCCACCAATTTTCTAAAACCTATGACATTATACTCCTTTATGAGCCAATATCTTATAAAACTCTAAAGTTTGGATTATGCTCCTATATATACAAGTCAATAGTTTTTAAAACTCTATAAAACTTTAGCATTATGCTCTTATACGATGCAACAGTTTTGAAAACTAAAAACTCTTGGTATTATGCTCCTATATGAGCCAACAGTTTTTGAAACTCTAAAAACTTTGTTTTTATGCTCCTATATTAGTCCATCGTTTTTAAGACTTTTAAAAACATTTGTTATTGTGGTCCTATATGAGCCTATGATTTTTAGAACTCTAAAAACCTTTGGTATCCTGTTCCTGTATGAGGCAATGGTTTGTAAAACTTGAAAAACCTTTAGAATCATGTTAATATTTTTTAAAACTTTGCTATTATGCTTCTGTTGCAGTCAACAGTTTTAAAACTAAAAACCTTTGATTCTATGCTTCTATATGAGTCAATAGTTTTTTAAAACTATAAATGTTTGGTATTTTGCTTGTATATGAAAAAATAGTTTTCACAACTCTAAAACTATTGGTATTATGTTTCTATATGATAATTCATGAAATATATATCTTCATAAATATGACAATAAGTGAAAATAAAAGTAATTGAAGTTTACCTGTGTTTGTTGTTGCTGTTGAGTTTTAGCACCCACCATAGCTCGTAACTCTTGTCTAACGTACTCCGATGTCATTCCTCCTGTACTGCTTTTACCTTGACCCCTGTATAATTTTTAAAAATATATTTTAACTTGGATATTACAAATTTGAGTTTAGGTTGCAAAAGTTAAAAAATAAAAACTATTGAAAAATACAAAATTAAAGTGAATAATTTAATCTTCCTCTGAGCACAATCTAAAAAAAAAACCAATTATTCAAAACATCTGGGGGTGAGGATCTATATGGATTACTTTTACGTTTCTTGGTCAAGTAACAATTGAAATGGTTTCATATTAAATACAAAACTAAGCTATTTGATATGTACAACATACAAAAATGTTAATCAAATGGAATATTACTTCCATGAAGACCAATGTTTGTCTTAATTGAAATAGAAAAAAAGGAAATACTTACTATTAACTTTGTAATAGACTGTACATGATCGATCACAAGTCAAAAATAATGGTGCATAAAGTTATCACTAAAAATCTTACAATTCCAGCATAGATCATAGTTTTAAGGCAATAAAACTGTTTTGGGCTTAAACAAACACCAACATCAGATTTTTCTGGTTATTGTTCATAAACACCAACATTCTGAACAAACCTGTATGTCATGTCTTCAATATATAATGGGCAATATTTATATGATATCATTTCATTATCCAATCAAGGAAGAAAAGAGCCCACTTTTTGATATCTATTGTTCAAGCATACCTCTGGCATTTAAAGAAGCATTAACTAATCAAAGCTTTGCAATTTATGCTAAGCCTAATAAGCTGACTAGAGACCCTAAAATATTAAAATAATTTGGCCTATTTCAGACAAAAACATTCTTTCGATTTTTAAGTAGTTATGACACACCAAACTTGGTAGTAAGTTATAAAATCTAAATGGAATAGTTGATAAATTTACGACACCAAATAATATATGTTAACTCAAAATCTCTTACAATGAATTTATTCATTTATTAACATGTCCCTAAATTAAATTTAACAAGTAGCAATGAATGTTGGAAAAGCTTTATTTGTGAACTATAAAACAGATATGCAATTGTTTTATTGAAAACAAATAGAACAAGAAACCAGTTTTTATCAGTAAATCTGCAGCTTATTAATCAATGTAATTAGATTTCGATAATGCAGCACTGAACTTGTACCTATCTACTGAGCTTAAGCCATATATCTGTGAACTCTGTTGATCAAAAGAGAATCGTGAAGTATCAGATGTTCCACTTGTAGAGGCATAGTTGTTCCCAGGACTCGTGTAGCTAGGGGACATCTGTGGCTGAGGTGAAACAACTTGATCACTGCTAACATATCCTCCATGTGGTGTCCTTGGTGAGTTCACATGACCTGTATAAACAGAAAAAAACTAGCAATGAAAAATAATGTAACCACTCAAAAAATGTACTAAAATCTTATTACCTTTAAAGGAAAGTAGCAGTAAGATTTAAAACAGACTATGTGCAATCATAAGGAGCAGCAGATGTTTTGTTATTTCAATATATGAATGAAAGATACCTGACAAAATAAAATAGTTTTATACAGTGTCTAATAGATTTCAAACTCTTTAACTGACCTGCTTTAAGTAAAGTTAAGAAAGTCAACTATAAATATAACAATACTAGCTCCAGGATAACAAGTGTTATCAATGAAATCTTCTTGGTTTGAATCATATCACAATTACAGTTGTAAAGTACAAAAAAACTTTTAAACATGAGATGACTAGTCTTTTATTTTGCAGTGATCAGCATTAAATGTTTTCAATTAAGCTCTATGAAGGAACATGACAACTTCTAGTATTATCTAGGCACATTAAAATTATATTAATTCTAAATGGGACAAAATTAAGGATGACATTCCCAATTTTGACCTTAAAGGTAGTTTTCATGCTCATAAAGGTTACTGGGGGTCAAATCCGAAAATTCAGAGATTTTTCCAAAACTGTCATTCGATTTTGCATAACTTTCAGAAAAAAAATCTAACTTCACTATAGTTAAACTTTACCTTGAAATGAAATGTATGGAAAATAAAAATAGAAAAATGCATTTTTCTTCAAAATCACATCATGTTTATACTTAATCTTTAACACAGATTTACGTGTATACATAATTTGGTCTCCTGACATGTATGCCTGAAAAAATAGCTCATATAAATGTGCTGAAAAGGTGAATTAGTGAAATTAAACTTGTACACAGAAATACTGTTTCACAATTATCTGCCCAAATTTGCTACCCATATCACACTTCATAAAAAATAATGTAGTTTATATTTGGTCTCTATACAAGTATGTTCTGTTCAAAAGACCTGCAACTTTGATTCCAACTACCACAATATTTTTAGTCTTCAATAAATAGGCATTTAAAAACAGCTCTTTCCAGTGTCCTTGTGCAACAGTTATCTGTAAAAAATGGAACTTAATAAAATCGTTTGGTTCTAATCTCTGTAAATCATTTTTACCTTTGCAAGGCAACAAAGATTTTGTAGCTCAATAACATACAAAAAGCTAGTGAGTCTTGGTATACATTTCTGTTTCTGAAATAAAAGTATTATATACGTTTAATTGTAAAACAGTAACAGACAAATCTCTTAACTTATCTAGCATTACATCTAAACCCATATTGACTGAGAGTTTTAAAAACATTTATGCCAAAACATGCCTTCTTCAGCTTTTGACATCAGGATTTATTACACGTTACAACACTGATACACTGTATACACATAAAATTTAGTGTGAGTAATATGAACATAGTTAAATTTGTGCACGAAAGGATCTCAGTCGATTTAAAGTGATCAGTAAATGACATGTAGTGAAATATGTGTGATATTGTCTGATTAAACTGATAAGCAACTTAAATTTTCTTTTTAAAACTGATTAATGTCTTATGAAGATTATGTAGGTAGTACTATTTCTTAAAACTCCTCAATACCTGTTTAGTATGTCAACGTGAGCAATCCTCTTGTTTCAATTAATCAACGTGTGAAATGTCTCATTTCAATTAAGTAACAGAGACATATTCTGCTTGAAGTGAATTATTATGGAAGTTGATCTATTTAATACTGTTTACCTTGCTAAGTGTCTCATTTTAAAATTATTGGTAACTAGTAGAAATGCAGCTCAACAGGTGGCTGTTTGTGCTAGTAATTACTAATTGTAGTATTAAACTGTAATGTTTTTATATATTAAAAGTGGTACTGTTTATTGAAAGAATAATAGTTTTTTAAGAACTCCAGTTTCTCAGTACTACATTTAAAAATTACATCAATAAAGATAAAATCAAACAGTCCTAATGAAAGTCGTGTTCTTGTAGTGAGGCGAGTGCTTTTATTTAAAATTGTGTTCTATTATAAAGAAATGGTTGTTGCACATACCACAGCTACTCAATCTTGAATACCCAAAGTGGGAAATGTTTAATGGATTTTTTTTGTGGTGCCTTTCAACAGATGGTGCATGAGTTTTGGTTAAATACACAGACACTGACATACACGCTGTGTCTATTATAGTCACATGTCTTAGTTATTTTTGATACCAAACACAACCTTGTTGTTCACTAGCATGTGGGACTGTTGATCCAAGATTCCATGGTTTACATGCAACTGCCACTAATAAAAATATCATACTCCTCAGTTAGGGGCAATGGGTACATTACATTGAAATCCCACTATTTGATTAAAGTAGCTCAAGAGTTGGTAGTGGGTGATATTGACTAGCTACTTTAGTCTATCACTTCAAAATTAGGGATGAGTAGCTCTACATGAAATCAACAAATAATAACAACAGTCATTTGCTGTTTTCAGCCATTCAGTATATATTCATTGATTAATCTAGTCACTGTGTATATGGTCCCAGTGTCAAGTACTCAAAGTTTATGTAACTTAAAAAGATATTCTATCCTTAAAAAAACTTGGATCACATTTATTTCAACCTTTATGACCTTGGAAATTACCTTAAACACCAAAAGTAAGAATGTTATCTGGCCACATCTTATTTTCCCTCCCACTGTAGGATAGTTTTAACATGGATGATGTATTTTAACATGAAATGCCGTCAAAAGTTTGCTAGTACTCTATAGTCAGGGTGGCTGGCACACTACAAGACTTAAAAATTACTTTTTGCTGTCAGTTTGCATTTTAGAAGAAACTAGAAAAAGACAATACTGGTAATTTCTACATGATGTTGACTTACTGTTGAGAACAATGATGAAAATATTTACATTAGAAAACTCACTTGGTATTGAAACTACCCTCTGTATTCTCTGTTGTTTTGATGGTGCTTGTGATGGCTGCTGATATAGGTGACCAGGAGATTGTGGCTGAAACTGACCATCTGATTGGTTCGGAAAAGATGAATTTATCTGGCTAGTGACAGAGTTTGGACTGGACAAAGATCGTACTTGTATCTGTCGTTGTGCTTGTGTAATAAACCTACCTTGGCCACTGAATGAACTCTAGAAAATGAAAACATAATGACAGATTTTCTCCAACACAAATACAACCACTTTGAACAATATGCAACATCAAGCCAAGTACATTAAGAATACCCATTTAAATAAAAATGCTTGTGTGTATAATACAAACATTTTTTAATGCATTTTAATATAAATAAATCATTAACACAGAAGTGTGAAACAGTTTCATGGTGCAAAACTTCACAACTTTTTTACTTAAACTATTAATATCATTTACCTTCTTTACTATCCTCAGTATTAATCAGAGCATTTTCACAAGAAAAGTGACAGTAACTAACCTGTGACAGCTGAGCATTCAACATGGGGTTCTGCTGTTGGACAGAACCTGTCGTTGTGGTGTTTGGCGCAGTTCTTTGGTTCCACTGAGTCTGTGAGGAGTGAGCTTGAAGGTGAGGGGACTGGGGTTTCCCTCCTGTGACTGTTACAGGAGAAGAAGGCAAATACGTAGGCTGTCTATGCTGTTGCTGGGAGTAGCCACTGGTGACAGGTGGACTTGGATTGGGAAAGGACTGTTGAGATAGTGGCGAGTATGGAGGCTGGTGACCAGGTGACAACTGTGACTGACCAGTCTGCCCTAATAACGTGGTATTGTATCGTGGTGACAGTTGCTGATCTGTTATACCATTGAAGCGCTGGAAATTTAATATTTAAATATAAATATGTTAACATTCACGCAGGACGCATTTTAGAACAGGTTGGACCAACCATTTGCCTATGGAAAGCCAGACTGTAGAAGATGGAAACATTGTAGAGCTATAATACATTACTTATGTGATTTATTTAAATGAGATTTTCCTTTTAAAATTTATTTGAGTCAATTTTTTTAAATGTTTGGAACTAAAATTTAGCATATAATGTATACTGAGGCTTGGTCAAATCAGTAGTTGGGCTGGATGAGGCTAGTAGGCAGCCAGTTGGACCATGCTGTTGAACCAGTAATTTTGAAAACAACATATATATATTTTTTTAAAATGTATATACCTCACTGTAGGTTATAATGTTCTTCAGGAGAAAGTAAGTATTATTTCAATATTTTAAAGTCTAGAGTTGTTAGTTCAGCATATTTTAGTTTGCTCAGTTGGGATAGGACATTTTAGGTTTTATTATTAAAGGTACAGCTAAGCATAAAGTTATGACATTAGGCTTAATACTATATAATTAGATTTTTGTTTTCAGGTAACTAGTATTACCAATACAGGGATAAAAGATAATAAAGTTATTAAGTACTAGATTGAAATAAAAGAGTTTTCACTAGTGTCACCTAAGTAAGGAGGAGGATTTGCTTAACTTAAGTCTTAAATTACATTTCCTATTACTACCTGGAGGATATAACCAATACAAAAAGGGATATAGTAAAGAGTGCTAGCAGTGATGCAGTCTTTGTAGTGCACATGCAGGCTAATGATGTTTGGAAGGGTAGGTCATAGGAGCTTATTGTTAAGTGCAAGGCATTCAGGGATACTGCCAAGACATAATTGTGAGAATGAAATTAATAAAATTATGAAATTATTCGGTTAATATGTAAGAAGAAGCAGGTTGGCTGATTGGATTTGTGGGATCAGTTCAGTGGGAAAAGCTTTTGGGAATGGATGGTTACCATTTAAATAGGGTAGGGGCTGGCATATTTGCAAGGGCTATTAACTCAACTGTAAGGACAACTATAAACTAGGACTAGACACTGGATAAAGTCAGAATGATGAAGAAAAAATACAATGTAGTGATATTTTTAGTGTGGGAACAAGGTACAAAGGTAGAAGTATACGAAATAAAATGTATGAATTTTGAGTACTGGTCAGAACAGAGGATTTTGTATTATGGGAATGACTGAAATATGGCTAAAAGCAGATAATTCCAAGGACAGGAATTTTTTTGAAATACAGGGTCATAGGCTGTTTAATAGGGATAAAGTACTTAAACGATGGTGGCTTTATATGTAAAATGTGAGTTACAGCCTGTTCAAGTTGGGATTATCAAAAGCAAGTGATTTGAATCTCTTTGGGTTTCAGTTAGTGGTTATAAAGGAGAGAAGGCTTTTAGTTGACATTTGTTACAGACCACCAGATGAAACTATTGAGAAACTTTAAAATGAAATAAGGAATTCAACTGTTAATAAAGTTATAATTAATAGAGAAATTAATTTCAGGCATATAGATTTGGAAATGTTAAGAGTCAAATAATGAGTGATACAGGTTTTTAGAAACTTTTCTAGATGGTTTTCTTCAATGATTGGCTAGGGAACCTACAAGGGACAATGTTATTTTAGCTCTATTGTTAAGTTCTAATAAAAAAATGATTGGTACAGTGGAGACTGGGGAACGTCTGAGTGTAAGTGACTATTGCTCAAATACATTTTATTTTTTGCTGCATATGGAGTTAAAGAATAATGAGATTTTGGTTCCAAATTTCAACAAAGCAAATTTTGAAGGGACGAGACAAGAATTACGTACTGTGAGCTGGGCAACTGATTTAGTATTGTACTCACAACTATCATGAGACCTTTGATCTTTACAAATACTGTTTTGAAGTCTTTTTATGAAAAATAGTTCAGACTTGCAATTTGTTAGGTGCCTAAAAAGTCTATGGTTACACCACAGCTAAAGCCTAGTTTCTCATAAAATAAAAGCAGCCTTTTTTTGTTTTGGGGAAGAAATTTATTGGTGTCCTACAAACAAAGTGTACTGGTAATAGCATGCATCTACAAATTACAAGTAGGCTCATAAAGGTAGAATATTTCACTGTGTCTAATATCTTGCCTTAAATAATAATTACAAAATTTGTATTCCACATATACCATAATATTTAGGAAATGCTGTAAGAAAAGCCACAAATCAATATCTACAGTGTGTTATTCTACAATGTAGTTTTACAGTTAGAATATTTTATAACAGCCATTAGAAAGCTCCTAGTACCTGAAGTGTAACATTGGGAGCAACTGTGTTATTCAACATATCATTTGTGTTTTCAGGGAACACTGATGCTGATACTGGGGTCATGGGCTCTGAAGCTGTCTGAGAAGACTGTACAACTTGCTGTTGTTGTTGCTGCTGTGCTCGCAAGCGTTTTTGATGCTGAAGCATTTTCTGTCGACGTTCAAGAAGCCGGTGATAAACCTGGTTTGTCACAATAAAATAAACATCATAAAAACCTGTCTTCTCAAGATATATTTAGCAAGTACTTGCAACTAACCTTTTATTTCACAGTATGTGAAACAACTATCAATTTTCTAGTCAGAGATAAGGTTTTCTATATTAAAAGAAAATCCCTTCACACTGTATTGTTTTCTTCAAATAAAGGCAAGTAGAAGGTATTTCTAACTCATGAACAACTGCTTGTTCTTCAAAGAAGTTGATATTTCCAAATCAGATAAATTCAAATTCACAACATGCAGAAATATAATTTAATTCTGACGAAATCAAACTAATTTTTTCTCAAATATGTAATAGTGACAGTACAGTATCATATTCTAGCTATATCTTAACAAGCTATATGTCAAGCTCAATTTGCCATACCTCAGGAGTCAATCCTCCTCCTCCAGAATTAAGAAGTTGTGAACCTCCAGGTCGCTGAAAATTTCCTACAGCCACACCTTGCTGCACACCAGTCAGAACTCCAGAATTCTGAGCTTTTAATCTGTGTCCAGCTTGAGTTCCACTGGAATAGGTAGGCAAAGATGGTACAGAAGGGTAGTTGTGTGTGGAAGAAAAGTTGACAACAATGTTTGGAGGCACAACAGTTCCTAAACCCATACCAGAAGACTGAATGTACGAGGATGAAGGAGCAGCATGGGCTGTGGTTGTACTGCTTCTAGCTGTGGTCTCATAGCTCATCAACTGTTGTTGAATAGCATTAATAGCAAGCTTTTCATGAACATCTTGGACAGTGTTGACAGACTGGTTGTTGGAAGGCACACTTTCTGAGGTTGAAGATCCTGATGGCTGCTCAAACACTTCATCTAGTATTTTACGTATCATGTTATCATCTATTGGTGTTGTCTCCATCTCCTGTTGCATGCTCCAAACCTAGAGTAATTGAAACGTTATTTTAACACCACCAATAAAAAGTAGTTTAATTGTTCAGAGTGAACTGCACACAACCTATTGGTTAAAAAATTAAAAACAAAAACTACTCAAAGGCTATCTTTTAAGAGATAGAGGGAAAGCAGCTAGTCAATACCACCCACCTCTGGGGTTACTCTTTACCACTGAATAGTAGAATTAACTATCATATTATGATGCTATCACAGCTGAAAGGGCAAGCATGTCCTGTGACAGGGTTTAACCCTGCAACCCACAGATTGGAAGTTGACCACTTTCTTTATATCCAGAAAGCAAAAATATTATAAGTGCACCCCACCTTGACATATTTCTGGAAATGTCATTCGATAAATTTCTAGTAATTAATGATTTCAAAACAATAATAACAATGAAAATATCAATTAGATGAAAAAACCTATCATAACTTACATGTTGGATAGCTGGTTGTTTGGAGCCAGAATCTGTGTTCTCATCAGATTTTCTCTTAATCCTGCAACCCACAGATTGCAAGACAACCACTCTAACCATCAACCCATGCCAGGCCTAGTGTGCATATATATACAAACACTCATATACAAATACATACGTGTGTTTGTGTGTGTGTCTCTCTCTCTCTCTCTCTCTCTCTATATATATATATATATATATATAC
>NW_013667470.1:21112-25358 GCF_000517525.1 Limulus polyphemus
AGACCATTCCAAGCTTTTACTTGTTGTTAAACAAATGTTTAAAGAACTCTATTCAATTTTAGTTAATACATCAGAAGTCTTTCTTGCTTGAATACCTTCAAATAATCTAACCACATCTTGCTCTTTGGTTTTTTCTGTATGTAAAGATAATACATCAGTTTTATTGGTTCCAGTACTTGTTTGCTTATTTTTTTGAAGTCATTACTTTGGCAGTTGCTTTTCGCTTTACAAGACTATTGATGGTAGTTTGAAAGTATGAAGTCTTAAAGCTAGTGGACTTCATCTAGGCATGAGCTTAGAAACTAATGGAGGGGGACATTTAGAATTATCTGCTCATAGTTTCTAAAAGAAGTAAAGAGGTAACTTTGAAAAAATAAGATATCCTAAAGAAAAAAAACTATCTGTCTAAATCAAGATTAAGTGATATACAAAGTATTTTATTGCAAAATTTCTTTTTAACAAAGTGGGTGGGTGCATCACATCATTAGGTCTGTAACTGTGTGGTTGTTAATAAGTGTATTTAATACTTGGATATCTTGCTAAAGGGACCAACAGGGTTATATATTATAATAAGATTCAGTGTCTGTGTGTCATGTAACTCCTTGTAAATTGCTGGTCACAATGACTTCTAAATGGGACCAAACAAATTGTTTTAGTCCTGAGGTTTGCACAAAGGTAAAAATTTTCACCAACACCCCTTGAAGAACTCAGGAATTTCCCCCAAAACCCTTCTCTTAAACTGCTGGACTCACCAACTTTAAAATGGTGCCAAATGAATCATCTCAGCCATGAGGCTTGCACAAAGTTAAAACTTTCACCCAACCTTTTGGGGAACCCGAGTATTTCACAAAAACATTTTTACAGGGATTCCCCAAAAGCAGACCCCCAAGTGTGGCATTGACTTACAATAGAACACGTAAATAAGTAGGCCTAATAATTACTATTTGTAACTTGGTTAAAGAAATTAAACTTACATTATAGCAGCAATGATCATTAAACTGCAAAAGTGCAAAAGAGTAGTTCAAGCATTAAATTTGCTTTATTGCAGCCCTGTAAATGTGGGCCACAGGTCCCACAGGTTTGCTAGTTTTAATGATAAAATCGAATGATCATTTTATATGATCATTAATGCGCAATATCTTTATACTATCTTGCAACAAAAAAATTCATATTCAAATAATTTGTAATTACTTGGGGTGACTTTTCTTGGAAACCTACACTGTGTACAGTATACTGCACTGGAACTGTCATTAAGATATGAATATACATAAAAGAGATCTGCTCTGTCATACATCTTACACAAAAAAAGCACATTACAATAGAATAGCTAGTAGCACACATTACCCGAGGATAGACACACACCTCGTCCAGTATCTGTGACAACATAGGATCTGACGTCTGGCTCTGGGCTGTCAACCCAACCACAGAATCAAAAGAACTAACATCTCCAAGCAAGTCTGAAAGTGTTAAACTCTTATTAGGTTGTTGAAAAACCTGATTGGATAGCTGAAAATTGTTGTTATAAATGCTCTGTCCTGATTGGTTTGAAATAGTAGCATTTGTTGAAGCAGCTGCCAATGCTCGTGTTAACTGAGAGCCATCAGAACTGTTCAATATACGACTAAGAAATCCTTGATATTGTTGGTGTTGAGTTGTGAATCCATGTTGGGGAAGCTGTCCTAAGGAAGGATTTACAGTGGTTACTGGATGGTGGCTGAGAGTAACATGTCCTCGAGAGTCTGCAGTAACTACATCCTGATGAAGCAGGGAGTGGTTTGTAGACATGGTATGGCCAGTACCATGCTGTGTTGAGATGCTAGAAGAACCAGATGTCATGACCACACAAGGTGTCTGAATAAGCTTCTTCTCCAGATTTTTAGGTAGTCGATCCTGGGGTAGCTGAGACATGATTGAATTTGCAATGGTAGTGGGGACAGAAGGCTCTGTCTTAGGTGTCTGAGCCAGCATGGAAGCCAACATAGGGTTCTGGCCAGCCAGATGTGGCTAGAAAGAAAGAAAATGTAGTACATTAATTATAATATAATAAGCACATACATGCAACACTTAAAAAAATAATTCGTTTTTAGACATAATTGCGAACTGTCCTTGAATAGATTTCAAAACTTTTCCAATGATTTATGTAAGGTTCACCATTGAAGCAAATATAAAGTTTCTTGAACAAAAGTATATTAAAGTACACCCTGGAAACAGCAGCATCTACCATATCTACAGCTCTCCTTAATTAAAACAGATTGAATGCCTTGCTGTGTTACCAGTTCTTGTTAAAAATAACTGGTCCTATATACACTTGTAGTGCATGACCAAAGTGTTATCTAATATATCAATCTATCTCTTTCAAAGAAACTTATAAAATAAAACTAAACTAGATGTACTTCTGCAGGGTCCCTGAAAGTGTTCTGTTTCAAAAGTAAATAAAACCAAACTTATGAGTAAGAAATGATTTTTATTTCTTACTTTTGAAGTTCATATGTAATGCTGTGTTGTAGCCTATAGAATGAATAATTCTTCTTGTGATTCGTGATGTGCTCACATTTTACTTACATCACGACAGTACAAATTGCAACATTATGCATCCCTTATGTGACATCATTTTAGTGTCTACGGACTGACTGACAGATAACACACTACTGTGTGCAAGTGGTTAAAAGAGGTGAACCCCTCCAGGTAGACTTCAGCCCCTTTTGACGAAATAATGTTACTTCTGATTCTTGATCAACCACATATACTTTCCCTTTTTAGGTCATATAATCTCAAAGGTATGTATAATTCTATTACCTTCTTTTTTTAGAGTATTTATGACAATTCCTACAGCTCGCAAGTAAACTTTTATTTATTCATAACTATCAACTTTTCTAAATTATGTTGTATTAGATACTATAAACAATTAAATGACAAAATGCCCTGTCATTATCGAAGAAGATATTGCAGTACATATAGTTGCACAGAAAACACCAGTTTTACATTAAAGCCACACAGTTTAGTGAAGTCTAAGTACTTGTTTAGATTATGCAACCTTAATATACTTTTACTAATTATTATAACAGTAATCTAAAATGTATGATAAATGGTAATAAGCCACAGTAACTGTTAAAGAATGTACATGAGAAAAGTACATTTAAATAAACTTATGAAGGATCCACGCATATACACTTTTTTGTATTCTGTTAACACTCAAAGACTTCCTTATCCATTTTATTTTACATTTCTCATTAAGGATACAGATGGTCTGAACAAAATTTGGGATTGTTGGAAATTTCTTCATATCAAGAAAGCAAATTATTAACAGTACATCCCACCTTGACATATTTCTGGAAATGTCATTCAATAATCTTCTAGTAATTGAATATTTCAAAACAATAATAAAAATAAACGTATCAATTAGATGAACAACTGTTGCTAATCCTATCATAACTTACATGTTGGATAGCTGGTCGCTTTGATGGTGGTTTGGTGCCAGAATCTGTGTTATCATCAGATTTTCTCTTGGAAAGTGAGCTTAAAGCTTCACTAAGTGAGGTGGGAAGAGATAGCGAGTTAGAAGAGTGGCTGGAACCAAGGCCAAAATCCTTAAAAATCTGGTCAGAAGAACTGGATTGAGAGTTGGCATCTCCACCCACAGAATTCTCATTCTAAATGACAGAAATAATATTCTTCAAAACTTAACATTAATTGAACATAGCAAATAATCTGCTCATTAAAACATTAGTTTAATTATTCAACATTAATTATGTATTTCTTATTAGCTCCAAAAGATAATTCCCCATTTAAATACTAGTTTATGCAAAAGATATAAGGTGCATATGTAAACATGTACAACTTACAGTGGAAATATTTAATAAAATAGAAAACAAACAAATTCCACCTAACTATGACATCAAAAAAGGATATTTTATTCTTATGAACAAATAATCTTTTGCTAAACATAATATTTCTAAGCCACTTATCCAAGTTTTTAACATTAAAAAAAGTGTAACACTGCAGAACCAAATTAAAAATTCATCTGGACAATAATGAACTTCTTAATGCATATGAAAAACACAGATATATAAACACTCATTTACACAATACTTTCTAAAAAGAAACACACACACATACATACGAGGCCTGTGATAAAAGTATCCGACCTTATTTTTTTTGCGATAACCTGATGGATTTGAATCAAGCGCGCTTGCATGAGCCGACCTTGAACCTTCGTGCGCATGCGTGAATTTTTTTCCGCTTGTTG
>NW_013667470.1:25808-35387 GCF_000517525.1 Limulus polyphemus
CGCTCCAGGTATGCCAGTTTTTATTCCCTGGCCAAAGGTTGGATACTTTTCTCACAGGCCTCGTATATATATATATATATACAGTGAAGAATATAGAAGTTCACTAGTTTTTAAACATTTACCTTTTCAGGAGATTCTGCTTTAAGCAGCTGTTGAATTAACATATCTTGAGACTTTCGACTATTTCTGTCACTTTCCACTTCACTGTTTAAAAGCTAAAGACAGAAAAACATAACCAGATTTTGAACAAAACACAATCCCTTCTGATTTATAGCAATGTTTAAAAGTTAGTAGTGATAAAAACTAATGAAAACTTCTGACATTCTTTCACAATTACAAACAGTTAAAGTGCTTATTATGAACTCATACTAGAATTGATATTCAATGTCAGGGTAATTTTCTTCAATAACCTTTACAAATGTGTAAAATATCTTCCAAGATGAAAAGCATATAATCTGTTGCTCACAGTGCAACACACTATTTAATATAATCTTCAACCATAAGTACATTAAGCATGTGGCTTAGCCTCCCTAGACCTAATTTTTACATCAATTACTATTAAACTAGCTTAATCCTCAAATTGCTATCTTCTTATTATATTCACTACCAATACACTCCACAACATGTACTCACTACCAGTGGACTTCGGATACTGTATTCACTACCAGAAGACTCCACATACTGTGTTCACTATCAATGTACTCCACAACCTGTATTCACTACCAGAAGACTCCACATACTGTGTTCACTGTCAATGTACTCCACAACCTGTATTCACTACCAGAAGACTCCACAAACTGTATTTGCTATCAATGTACACCGCAACCTGTTTCACTCCCAGTGGATTCCACAACTTGTACTCACTACCAATGGATTCCACAATTTGTATACACTACCAATGGATACCACAACCTGTACTCACTATCAGTGGACTCCACATCTGTATTCACTACCAGTGGACTCCATAAACTGTACTCACTCCCAGTGGACTTAGCCACTGTATTCACTGCCAGTGGATTCCAGATACTTTATCCACAACCAGTGTACTCCAGATAATGTATTCACTACCAATGAACTCAACATACAATATTCACTACCAATGAAGTTCACATACTGTATTCACTACCAGTGGATTCCAGAAACATAACCAGGAGGTAAGGGAGGGTAAAAAAACCCACCTCAACATTCTAAAAAAGTCTTAGAAGTCCACTATCTTCTGATTGTTTTTTAAATAAAAATTTGACTTTCATATAAATCACTTAAATTCTTTGTGTAGAAGAAAAGACCCACATTTTCGTTTTGGAAAAAAGACTTCACCATTCTGTAGTGCTTGCTATGACCCTGGTGTTCACATACTTTATTCACTACCTGTGGATTCCACATACTTATCTCAGTGAGTAATCTATGTTTGTGCCCATTAAATGCTCAATGTGAAAGAACTGTTTTAAAAACTGGGTGAAATCACTCGTTTTTATTGTAAGACAAATAAAGGATTCAGTACTAATTAGTGGCACTAATTCCAATATTGATGGTATTTCTTTTTTAGGTTATTTGAAATGAATAAAGTCAAGGACTCAAAAAGAAATTTGTTGCATATATAGTTTTTAAAATGTGTTTAAAAAGCCAATAGGATCCATAAACACCCATGGTTGGAATCAATAATGTGAGGGTTTAATACTGAAATTGACTTTTTCTTTATTATTATATGTTAACTTCTCTAAGGCATCATCTAGATTTTAAAGAAACCTTTTACAAAATATATTTGGCTAGTATATCAGTGTCGTTAAAAAAATTAATTGATTAATGTTAAATTCTTATAAAATGAATTTAAAATGATGAATAAACTAAAAATTAAAAATCATCAATAAATAGAACCAATTAATATATGATTGATTATAATTATATAAATAAATAAAATTGAAAAATATTTGCCACTGATACCTTGTTTTATAAAAACACATAATCTAATAAAAATACCAATTTATATACAACCATTACATTCATAAAAACATATTGTGAAATCTATACTACTGTTCACACAGTTGTTTTGTTTTATAACAGCATTATTTTACAAACCTTAATACTACAGCTTCAGTTATTACAATTGTTTGACACCAAAATAAAAGGTGCAACTTGTAGAGAAAAAATAACTGATACATTAAATAAATGCTTATTTTATTTATGATGTTAGAAAAACACGTAGGTTCAAGAAGTCTTGATAAAAATAAATAAAAAACCCTATAACCCGAGCGCTTTCTAAAGGTGGACCTTTCTTCTTCGGGGGAAAGTGGGAATCTGCTTATTTTATTTGTTATCAATAAGAGAAAATAAATTAAAATTAGATGAAATACAATCTTATTTATATATTATTTTAAGAGATATGTTTTGTACTACTAATCTCAATTTAATTTACATTTAAGAAATATATAGACATTAAACTTTGTTGCTTTGAGCTTGAATCAGTAACTAAAAAACATTGCACATTGGATTATTTACCACAAGCCTAAGCCTATAATGTAATGACACACTTTGAGTTTTATAAAACATATATTGCAAATGCATAACATTCTTAAAAATGTGTAAAACAGCACATGATGTTATATGTAATTAGTGATGTTATTACTACTAGCTTTCTTTGCATGCTTTCATGATGTTGCATTATGTAGTCTGAATAATTGGTAATGAAGCATAGCATTTAAAATAGCTATATACAAATATGCAACTTTCAAGTACAATAGATGGAACAGATTATAAAATAATTTGAGTAAATTTGGTTTCACAGGAAAGTGACCAGAAAGAGCTCCTCCAGGAATAAGCAAAGAAATCTGATGGGAACCCTAGAAGACTTAGAAAAAAACCTTAGATTTGAGAATTTTTTAAGTTTTTTTAGATATTCTTTTTATTCCTTAAAATGTTTTTGTCATAAATTATATTTATTTGAGAGCTAAAATACTTTTCTACTACAACAAGACATCAGGTACGTTTAATAGTCTAGCAGCCATGGAGAGTAACCCAGTTTTCTGTGATATAGTTTTTTTAATGCTGATTATTGCTCATCGGGGTGTGTGTGTGAAGATATCCAGGTGGATGTGGAGTTCTCACTTTTGGGCAAATTGAGAAAAATGAAAAAAACCGAGATGGCCACTATCAAATCAGAACAATTCATGGATGTCCATATCTTTGCAACTAAATAAGCTATAAGCATGATGAAACTATTGTTTTTTATGTTTTCAGGTGTGAGGAAGCCATTTCTGATGTTGTGTGATGCTATGTGTGAAAATATGCAAAATCAAGCATGGAATTCAAAAATTCTTTTAAAAGTCATTCTTTGTGGTATATACATGTATATTCAAATACTGGTAAATCAAATTTGTTTTGTAACCAAGTCATGCAAATAGTTTGCAAATTATAATATCTTTTCTTGTTAATAATTCTTTAAGAAGCACAAGCTTCCAATGGTCAACAAAATGACTACAATTGTCTTTGCAATTAGATAAGATCTAACCTAAATGGAATATGCCATTGTATATATATTTCAGAAAAAAATGTCATACTGAACTTGATGGCTACATCACTATATGCACTTGTATCAGCAACCAATAAGAAAAACATTGAAAATATTTTGTGAATCTATTTCTTACTTAGTTAAGACAATAAATTATATATATAATTGACACAATTATGTGATAAACTGAATTACAACACATGGAAACTAACTAGTCTGTTCTGATAACAGGGTAAAATGGATGAATTGTATATGTTTAAATCGAGATAAGAGGGTAAATGTGATCACAAACTTCCATGCTCTACTAATAGTGGACCAAGCAGAGTACAGGCCATCAATGATACAAGTAAAGCATATGGTGATGGTCTATTGACGGAGCTTCAAAAGAAATTCTTGCAATATCTGAATTTGAAAATTCATTACCACAAGAACTGTGTGTCTAAATATACATCAAGATAAATCTCATTAAATATAAGAGGCAGATAAACTTGATGAGGAAGTAGGGCCTTCTGCCAAACAACTATGGCATTCCACTAAAACATCTGATTTCTTGCAAAACTGTTTGTGGAGAGCCATGCCATATAGGCAGAGAAAGGAAGATGGAAGATCATATCCTGCCTATCTGTGCCACTCAATTTTTCAGAGCATGATAAAAGACCCTACAAGATTCATCTGCTTGAAAATTGTGATGAGCAAGCTGACCACTGAGCAGATGAAGTGAAAGTTCGAGTACAAGGTGCTCTGAATGATCTTCATGCTGTCAAAGCCCAGTATCACAAAAACTGCATGAGTCAGTTCTTTGTAAACAGATGTCTATTGCCTCAAGAACTAAAAACTGCATCCCATAAAGAAGACACTGATTCAGCACTAGAAATACCATAAAGCAATGTGTAAAAACAAAAATCAAATGTGGAATTCGATAGAACTGTTTGAAGAGTACAATATACTAGTCACTCAGGTGCCAAACTAGACAGGATTCATCGAGTTAACAAACTAAGGACACACTTCGGAAGAGAACTTCTTGTGCTATCATCAGCAGGTATTGCAAGCATAATCACCTTCTAAACAAACACTGCAAAGATGCCCAAAATTGTGAAAGATGATGATTTAAATGGAATCTTTTGTAGTATCGGAAAATTATCCAAGCAAATGACATTTGAGTGTAAAGCAATAACTTATGATAAATCTTGCATAGTCCTGCATGACGCTGCTGAATCTGTTTCAACAATATTACAGGAATTGTTGTCTAAGATATCTCCAAAATTCTCCAACTCTTTTCCAGCATTGTTGATTGGAGATATTGTAAGTGTCGTCAAAGGAGAAGCAATAAATCTGCAGATTGCACTTGGTTTGTTTATGAGAAACTTGAAGGAATTGCTGAATCATCTGTTTGATTACCATGTTACATGCAGCTATGATGAAGTGCTTTGATTCAAGAAGTCAGCTGCTGTAGCAGTGTCAAGTGATCTCTCTCAGCAAGGTACATCAGATGCAAAACATGGTCTAGTTAAAATTGTTTCTGACAATTTTCACACTGATATATCGTCCATGAATGGCAAGAAATCAACACATTCTCTGGCAATGATTATCATGCAACCATCAGGTACTGACAAGCCTTAAACGCAAAAGACTATTAAGAGACTAAAGAAAGATGAAATTGGCCAACCCACAACTGACAGCATTGAAGATTGTTCCCTAATATACTATGGCCCATAGAATCCAAAATGCAAAGAGTACCCAGTCAAACAGTCATAGCAAAGTTACAAATCCACCAAGTAGTGTCAAGCAAACAAGCTGAAGACCTTGACTTTGATTTTTTCCATGATATACTCACCCATGAAAACTGTCCAGAATACAATGGTTACAACACGAAGGTGTGTAGAGAGCAAGGACAAATATTACGACCTAAGACCAAAACTGTATACCTCCCACTGATAGATATGACACCTGCAGACACTTTTACAATGTTGTTAGCCATGATGAAAGTGCAACAAATATCAAAAGAGGAAGAAGAAGACTATATTGTAACCACAGCTGACCTGCAGTTATATAGAGTAGCACTGCATGTCCAGTGGGACAACCAAACTAGATTTGGGAACATTTACCTGACACTGGGTGGAATGCTCCTGCTAATGAGTTACTGTGGTTCTATTGAAGCTCTTATGGCTGAGTCTGGAATCGAAGAAATACTGAGTTCAGCATTTGGTGGTGTGGCCAAAATGTTGAGTGGCAAAAAATATCTGCAGAATGTCAAAACACTAAGGTTACTGATAGAAGAACTTCTTTTACCCTTGATTGCGAAACACCATCTGGAAAGCATGGTCGATCTCCAGAAAGCATTAGAAGGTATGGCATCTCAAAGCAGAACAGCAAAGTTCTGGGCAGATTGTGTTATCAAACCAGTCATCATAATATTAAAGTACACTCATGCAGAGTGAGAAGGTGATTGGCCATTGTATTTGGCAGCTGTCAAAGATATGATCCCAATTTTCTTTGCAGCAGGACATGTATACTATGCATGCTATGCCCTGTATTACTTGAGACTGATGCAAAGCATGCCTGAGAGTGTAAGCTCAAAGTTCTTCAGAGGCCAGCACACAATGCATTACAATTCTGGTCTATTTAATGGCATTTAGAGTGATATCACCAAAGAAACTACCTATATGAGGTATGGACATGAATTGTTAGGATAACACTCAAGCACAAAAGTCTACAAACCTGACATAACATAATCAATGATTTGAAAATCGGGTGGGATAGCGAACAGCAGGTAGAACAAAACCACCACAAAGAAGGAATGCCAGCAAGAACCACTACTGACACAAGCGATAGAAAAGCCTTGCAAGACAAATTAAGAGCTCTGTATAGATCTGCTACATCCAGATCAGCATTCAGCAGGACTGGTGAATGTCGTCAGTGGTAAAATTGCTGTTCACTCTTCTGTGAACATTAACAATGCAATTTTGATTGGAAAGTCCCAAACAGAGAAATTCAAAGAGTTGGCCTGATGGCTTTCAGGACACCATACCCAAACTTGTTACAATGATGGCAGTCACATGTAAATTTGTCAAAGTAGGTGAAACCATAATCATTGACACAGAAACTGTCTATGCAAGAGCAATGGGCCTGCAATCAAGTGCACAGGATCTCAACACAGATGAACTCTTCAATCAGAAACTTGCACCTGTTCAGACATCAAAGTTCGATGAAAGTGGAAACATGAGGGATGCCAAGGATAAATTGTGTCTCAAACATTCTCTCAGAGTTGAAGTATCCAACTTGATGGATGTGTGATCTTTTGGATGTTACTGTGGCCATTGTCTGGGACTGTACAAGAATATCTAAATCACTTCCAAGGGTATATTCTAAGCCATCTGAAACAGATGATGTGTACCTAATATTTGACTTGTGAGTGTCCTTATGGTAATGTCTCTGATAAATATATTGCATTTAGTTGTGTTAATGGATCATTAATAAATCATCAACACGTATCATTTTACTTCCAGGTACATCAAGGATAGCACAAAAGAATCCACACAAGCCCAAAGAGTAAAAGCAGCTAGACAAGTATACAAATTATGATTCAACGCTGCTCTACTATTACAAAAGTGTATCTCACAGTCACAAAAAACAAGGTCCAACTGATTGATTTAATTATTGAAGACATTATGTCTCACAGAAATGACTGTCAGAAAAATAAGTTGTTTGGAGCAATCCTGTTCCAGTTGAGATCAGTGGGGGCATGCAACTAAATGTCATGATATGACAACAACTCAGAAGGAGGCTAATACAATTATCATTTAGCAAGTTGCATGAGTGTTCTTGTGATTGTTGATAACACTGATATATACATCCTTTTACTGCACTTCTGTTATCAGAAAAAGATATCATGTAAAGTACTGGTGGTTTCTCTGATCCAAGGACGAGCTGTTCTTGATGTAAGTGCAGCTGTATCAAAGTAAAGCTCTGTTGTCCCAAATTTGGTGGCTGCACATAGTCTAATAGGCTGTGATACTGTAGCATCATACTTTGAAGTTGGCAAGTTGGTGGCTCTAAGAGTTATAAAATCTGAGAATTGTTCACTTGACCTGCTGGGCACTAATGCAAATTTCTCTGATGTTTTGAAGCAAGCTACTCATTTCATTTTGTCATACTATGATCAACCTCAGTGTCAGTCTATGTCTGAGGCCTGAAAAAAGATCTGGTTGTCAAAAGTCAGCAGGAGTAAAGCTTGTGCTCCAAAGCTCTGTTCCATGCCTCCTACTAGTGAGGAATTCCGAGAGAATGTAAGTAGGACTCATCTTCAAGCAGTTGTATGGCTCCATTCGCTGGACAAATCTCCACCTACTTTAGATCCCACAGATTTTGGATGGTCCAAAGCCCCTGGATCCAATGTATTGAATCCAATTCTCATATAAAATGACACTCCAGTCACTCCACCAAAACTTTTGAAGCTCATTCGTAGTTCATCCGAAAGTCAAGCTTCATACAAAACACGATGCTGCAGCTGTACAAGTTCTAATAGTGCATGCACATCTTTCTGTTCCTGCCAGGCAGGAAACATCTGTCACAAAGAAAAAAGTAGAGATTCCCAATGTTTGTCAGATGATGATGATGATGTGGACGAAAAAGGGGTCAGTGACAAATTGGCCTTTGGGTGCCAAACTATAGTTAGATATAGCTAGTACTGCAATTAACTATAGTAAAATAAAAAAATTACAACTTTGTAAATCTTTATTTTTTTGCAATTAGTGAAATTCATTAACACATTAATTACCAAGCTTATCAGTCAATTATCTTCACATAAAACTTTGATAGTAGGAATAGTCAAAAACAGTTATCATTAGAAACACTACCTTCAATTAGTTTTATTATTTTTGTGAGTGGTAATACAAATCAGTTAAGCTGAATAACCTTGATTTGTTCAAAAATAATAAGAAATCACAAGGGTAACATTTTGAATACTTGCACAATTGGAATAATCAAAATAGTAATAACCAGAAATACTAATTTGAATTAAAAAGGCAAATATGCATGGACAAATGCAACATGTCTCCACCACACAATCCAAACAGGGCCAATTTTGGCACCAGAAAAACTGAAAACTGTCTATATTACTGCTTGAGACCTGCAAGAAGGTATCTTTGTATCAAATCCTATGTAAGTTGGTTGACATACATATGAATAGTTCATGAAAACCCCTAATTGTGCTTTTCTCACTGAAAAATTGAGCAAAAAACAAACATTCCAAAATTGTCTAGATCTCTGTTTGGGACCTGTAAAAAAGTATCTTTGTATTAACTTCCATGTAAATTGGAAAAAATGTGGTAGAGTAATTGTCAAAAAAAACTTAAATTATGCTTTTTTTGTAGCATACCCCTCTATAATTACTAAAAAAATAGGGAAGTCCAACATTTTAATTTGTCAATGTGTGTTGCCTGTAGAAAAGTATCTTTGTACCAAATCCCTTGTAAATTTGTCAAAATAGGGCTAGTAATTGACCAAAAACACCAAAAATTATGCTCTTTTATGAGCTCTGCCCCCCATAAAAAAAAAAGAAGAAACTCAAAATGAGCAAATCTAACTTTTTGGTAAGTCCATATGTTGAATGCATGAACGTTTATATTTGTGCCAAATTTTACCTTGGTTGCTGTACATTTTACTGCACAAAATTTTAAAAAATCCACAAAATCCTAAAAAAGACCTAAATAAAAAAGTGAAGACGATACCTCGGCATATTGGACTAAGGTATAACCCTATGAAGTTCCAAGTCAATCCACCATGAAATTACCATATGGCAGTCAATTTCAATGGATGAAGTCCAGGTTTTGGGGTCAGAAGTGGTTTTTGTCCAGGACTGACCCATTGTTTTTGGCATCTAATATTTGCATAGAGAATCCATTTTTCATCACCGGTAACAATTCTGTCAAAAAATGGTTCACGCACGTTACGCGCCAGAAGAGACAAAGCAACTTTCACACATTGAAAATGATGATCATGGGAGAGTTCGTGAGGCACCCAAACAGTTTCTTTATGGAGTTTTCCCATATTCCTTACATGTTAACGTATTGTTT
>NW_013667470.1:35408-52208 GCF_000517525.1 Limulus polyphemus
AAAGTCATCTGAAAGAAATTTGCTGAACCTTTGTTGACACTTACAAATGTTCAAATCATTTCCATAAACTTTTTTGATATTTTTTGTGGCTACAGAGGCGTTTTTACCCTTCTTGTATTCAAACAGCATTATATGCTGAACGTGTGTCTCGTCGTGTGCCATCACTCTAAGGGGTAAAAGTATACTAAACTTTACACATTATATGGGCTACAATAACGTGACGTTTAGGCAGTTTGTTTAACTATTATAAGTGATGTACGTTTTCTGGAGGGTGGTTAATGAAAGTGTTTCAAAATGTGACATTAATTTCTTGACGACCTAATATATCAATTAATCAAGTTCATTGCCCAATGCTACCACCAACGCTATAATTTTTAAGTTGTGTGTTTGTATATTTGTGTATATAAGGGGTTTTAATAACAATCATTTTCTCAATAAACTTAATAACACAGATTTTTCTCTAAAGTACAGATTTACTGAGAAAAGTTGTGGAATAATAATGCCTAGTAAGTTTCACAGAATGTCAACAAATGATACCCATCAGGCACAACCTGCCAAAGGATATACTTAATAACACCAATACAATATTTTCCACGAGAACTATTGATAGAATATTTCATATCAGTAATCAATCATTTCAAATGTGAATCTCAATGGCTATAAAATGTTTACTTCTATGAGTCATACAGCTGATAAATATTAGTATACAATTACAAATCAATGGCTCTAGAATTACTTCTTAATGTGCATTTTTTAAATGATAAACTCATTCTTCCAAAATAGTAAGTAGTTTTTTGTTTTTTTTATCTTCAGGCAATAGATCTGAGACAACTGTTTTAAGAAGGTTTATATTGGAAATCACAATAATCATATTGACACATCTGATGCATAAAAGTGAGACTTAATTTAAGAATTAAAATGACTATAATGACTAATCAAGATAACTCACCTTTCTAAGCATATTATTATTGTTGACAGGCCTCTTGGAGGCTTCTCTATTTGTATCACTTCTGAAACTGTCCATATCTAAAGACATTCCACTTTTACCACTGCCACTAGGGAAGCGAGATTTACCAGGAAGTTCCAACACACCATCTTCATCTTGATTTAGAAGTTCTCGTAATATGACATTTCTCGATGAACCATTGGAATTGTCATCACCAGTTGCCACAGGCATTTCTCTCATTTCTAAACCATTTTCGGGCCCTGTAGCTAGACTACTCTGGGAAACATTGAACATTTTTGATAATGGAGAAGTTATTCCAGAAGAAGAGTCTGTTTTCTCAGAGCTCTGAGTCAATAAGTTCCTAAGCTTTGGATTGGTTCCAAGTGACATCTGGTGATCTGAGAAACTTATCAAAGAGATATTTCTATTACCAGAATTAACATCTGAAGTTTCATTTTCCATTTTTTCAGTCCCATTGTCACAGGTGTTGCTCGTCCATTTGAAGGTGGGCACTGAAGAGAATTAAATGAGAATGAACTAAGTGAAGTTACTCGACTAACACCAGTGCTCCCTGGAGAGGTCACCTGAAGAGTTAGTGACCTTGATACAGGTGACATTTCAGTTGTGAAGGCACTGTTAGACAACTGGACCTTCTGAATTGAGCCCAAAGTCATCCTACTATTACTTCCACTGCTGGCACTAGTTGCTGGGGAAAGACTGGGTACAGTGCTGCTTGTAGGAAGCCCTTCCCTACTGTTTTCTGTAGTCAGTTTCCAGCTCGATGATGAAAAAAAGTCAAGGCCAAGATCATCTAGGCTGAAGTCATGATGTGCCGAAGGCAATGATGTAAGGCTAGAATAGAGGGAACTGGAACAAGAGCTATTAACAGTAGTGACTGCTGTGGCACTGGAAGTAAGGATGCTGGTACCTACACTGCTAGATGAAGAACCTCCACTGGCTGAAGAACTACCATTATTTTGATTAACATCTGGCAAGTCAGGATCTCTACTAAATGATAAAAGAGTAACAAAAAAAAACATTACGCTAATAAATTTACTACAACATGAGATTAATACATAAGTGTTACATAATGACAATACATATATCTACTGACACAAATGTTAACATTCTGCTAATGTGAAAATGTATTTCTGATAGACACTCTTCACCACACGCATGTTAGCTATCTTCCTCTATGCACTTGCACTCATGATAACTTCAATTTTTAACAAGAGAAAAATGTGCACTAAAAGTAGGAAGAATGGATTGGAATGTGTGTAGAGATGAATATGTATCAAAAATACATTTTCAAATTAAGAAATTGTTAACTTCCGAGATGATAACTCACCTCTTCACACAGATTAGCTAGAATCCCACCATGAACTGGTGGAGTGGCCAATGCAAAAATGTACCTAGATGAGCTCCCTTCACAAAGCATATGAATAAAAGCCCATTGAGTGTAACACCTGATGGCAAGGACTCCAGAGGGGCATATCCACGGGAGATCACATTTTGTCTTGACCAGAATATACTCTCTGCCCAGAATGTAGGGAGGAAGGGATATGAGCCCCTTGTGTCACTGGGATGGGTAGAATGAGAACATGAATATCTGAGCACTTGTATATTAGCAGTCGACAAGCCAATATGTATATTGTGGTTGGGGAATGTTCACACCTACCTTGTGTGTTCACCTAAACTCTACTGAACAGAGTAGCTGCAGGAGGAAGACATTTTAGTTATGCAATATGGTTTCATATATTGTATGCTTGCCTTGATTCTAATGTATAGACACTGGCTGCAGGAGGAGGGTACATCAGTTAAGTATTATGGTAGCATATAGTGTGTGCTCACCTGAACACTACTTAACAGACACA
Source organism: Limulus polyphemus (assembly GCF_000517525.1). Taxonomy (NCBI): domain Eukaryota; kingdom Metazoa; phylum Arthropoda; class Merostomata; order Xiphosura; family Limulidae; genus Limulus; species Limulus polyphemus. Next base: position 38,229 of record NW_013667470.1, read on the forward strand.
AGCTGCAGGAGGAGGGCACATTAGATGTGGGCCATGTTTAATGTACATTATGTACTCATCTCTACTCAACTGAAAAGGCTCTGGCTGTAGGAGGAGGGCACAAGTGATATGAGTTATGGTTTAGAGGGGTGACCTGTATTACATTGACAATGTCACCACCAACCCACTTCCCACTATACTGCACCAAGCTAAACCAGTAAGGATTTTCCATGGTCTACCACCCAAGCACCTAGGAATTGGTAAGTAGCAAGGGTCTCCCATGTTCCATTTGATGAAGGGGAAGAGAATTTGAGTTAGGAAGACCCAGATCCTCATTAAACATTCTGCCAGAATTTTTTTTTACCGGAGACAATGTAATGGTGACTGCAAAACCCTATTTTGAAAGGCTAGCAAGCACGAGCCAAAGAGGGCAGAACGCTTTTCTGATGATAGGCCATGGAATAGGTATGGTCTGGATCAGACAACTGAGTAAATATGTGTACCAGGAGAATACCTCAAACGGTCTTGCAAAAATTCCATCTTGCAGTGGGCACTGGTAGAGCTAGGGCAGATGGTATGGGTGCTTTCTGTTATCCTGGCTCAATGTTTGGTTAAGAATACCCTAGGAGGCAACACCAGCCACCTTGTGGGATCCTATGAAATTAAAAAGGAGTCCTGTAAAGGAAGTTGTATGCATTATTCTCAAAGATGGTGGAGTGATTGATGAATGGTGACCAGTTGAAGCTGAAATCCATCAGCAGACTAAAGTGCCAGATGGTGTAGATTAGAAGAGATGCATGTGTGGAGAGTCATTCACATGCCCATTTGGAGAAAATGTCCCACAGCCAGTGAAGATGAGATGCAAGAGAATGAGAAAGGTGGCAAATCAATCCAGAGAGAGAAGTATATAAGTGTGATGGAAAAGGGTGTGAGAAGCATCCACAGCATAGACAATGACGTTATGGTTACTGCAGGTGATATGAATGAAATAAGATTGGAGAGAAAGATGGTACAAAAGCAAGAAACAACAGTTCAAACAGGGCATATGTGGGAGTGTGCAAATCCCCCCTCAGTTAGGCATGGGAGTCAGGTGAGGAGGTTCAAGAAAAAAGAAGAAGCATAACAGATGGAGAGTACAGGGAAGGAAACACATTGAGGTACCAAGAAAGAAGGCCATAAACAAGTTTGTTTGATAACTAGCAAAGAGTGAACAAACAACTAGGTAAAAAAGGCAGAAATGTGTTTCACAGTAGGACAACCAGGAATAAAGGAGTGGTGGATGGACCAATGATGAAAGACCAACTACTTTCAGTGATAGACAAACATAGTGCAATGATGATGGATTTGACAAGTCCCACTGGGATATGGAGGGAAGATATCCCACAATAAAAAAATGGACGTATGAGGATAAAGCAACAGAGGGGAAATTGGGTGGAGGAAGAGGGGGAGGGTGAATGATAAACATAGGTCTAAGCTCCCAGCAAATGACAGATGATAAGTCAAACCCATTGTGAATGAGCCTACAAGTGTATGTCCAACACCCAAATACAAAGGTCCTGGAATGGGTGCCTCTCAGACAACTGATGCAAGAAATGACCATGGCACTAACTGAGTGGAACATGACCAAGTGATTGATCAGTAGGGATATGAATAGGATGATGCTCAACAAACAACAAGAAGGTCGAGTCCATTGATGTGGAATGAACACTTGTCCCACATCCAAATCCCAGAAGTTCTGCCTTTGTCCAGAGACATTCCTCGGTCAGAGGAGGAAGCATCGGTGAAGAGAGAGATCCAGTTTGAGTAGCAGTAAGAGAATGCCAAAAGTAGTATAGGCACAGTCCAGTCATCATGACAATTCCTAAAAGCAAAAGAACCTCTCACACAGGAAGAAAATAAAAAGTGCAAAACAAGGTAACCAGAAATGTTATTATTTGCAGACAAAGAAAAGAAGGTTGAACTCAGCTGAGACAAGTAACGAAGAAAATTCCCAGAAGTACAAAATATTGAGTGGGCATGAGAAAATACTTAGATCTAAGGTTAAGTCCCCTCAGTCTAAGTAGCCTCCAGTTAAAGAAGGGATGAATAAGAAAAGGAAACCATCTGAGAATGGGCCAACAAAAGTCAATCATCTAAGAAAAAGAATGCCAGTCCTAGGCCATGAATATGGCAAATTAAGGCCCTCACAATACCAATAAAGACAAAAACGACCAACATTAAGTTGAAGAGAAGATCAAAGAATGAGAAGACTCAGATATGATAGTTGGAATGTAGAATACCTATGAAGGGCGAGCAAGAGTGATGTGTAGGAAGGTGTCTGATACATCGACCATGGCCAACTGCATACCAGGTGAAAAAAAACAGACAGGATTGAAGGGAGGAGAAAATGAAATAGGAAGAGAAGCAAGGAGAGAAACCAAGTTGGAAAAATGAAAAACGACTGAGAGACCAATAGCAGTAAAAGAGATGTCATACATTTCAAATAGTCACTAACAAGATGACTGATGAAGCAGAAAGGAGGAGAAAAAGATAAAGGCCAGGAATGTGGAATGGGAAGTTTAGAGGTAGTCCAATCCAGATGAGATATGGAATAAAGTGCAAGGGCAAGAAAGAAAAACCTGGGAAGCTAATGAGGGCAGAAGATATCTGGGCAAAGAAAGAGAGCTCAACAAAAACCATGTACACAAGAAGGAAGAAGAAGTACAGTAAAAAGGAATGGAACCCAACACAATAAGTTCTCACAACAGGGGAACAAAGTAAGGAGGGAAGGAGCAGAAGTAAAATAAGTATAGCTGGCAAAGAGAAGGGAATGAACATCTACTGAGAGAAGGGAATGAACATCTACCAAAAACTAATCTGAAACACGGTGAAGTGCCACAGATGAAGGGCAGAGTTAGGAGAGGGAATATAGAAGGTGAGTGAGGTAAAGGCAAAATGGGGAACTAGAAAGCAAAATAGAAAGTAGAGGGTCTTATCACCAAGCTTACCCTTACCACATAGATACCAAGAACAGGGAATCTAGAAAAGAAAAGAAAGAAGTCTAAAAGTCAGGACACAGAGTCAAGAATACAAGGGTAGGTGAAACAGCTGGGTGGGAGAGAGGAACTATTAAAAAAAGAAACAATTTAAATCCTAATAAATCCATGGAGGAAAGACAAGATAAACCCCAAGAAATGTGGGACATGGAGTAAAAACGAGAAATAATAAAGAACATTGGCAAAAGATTAAGAAAGGAACATACCTGAGATTGAAATCCAGAAAAAGGCTGGAAGGTTAAACCCATTTATTGAATGATAAAGCACTACCTAAAGCAAATCAAGTTAAAGTGGTAGTCCATTTGATCATCTCCAATTAAGGAGAAAGTATTTTGGCTACCAGGGCAGGAGTAGGAGGCCCAAGTAAGAATGTGGTAATCCACACAACACATTAAACAATGGTTGCAATGTCCCCAACTGTTAATGAAACTCCAGAAGTCATAGTAGAAAGAAGGCTAGTGTGTGAACAAAATCACTCACACAGAACTAAGTAAAACCCACAGTATTTTGAGAACTCACAATAAGAAATTAAGGCTTTTTAAACAAAAGCTAAAGACAATGAAAATCTCAACAAGTTGAACTCAAACAGGAAATTTAAACACATCTGTTCAATACAATGCTGAGGAAAAGAATGAAGTTATCACAAGTGCATGTGCATGGAGGTAGTGTCATTCTCCTTATGATGGTGGGCTTTTGTTGTATGACATCATCATGCACCAGTGCTGTTCATATAAAAAGATGTGAAGTTGGAGTTGCCTCTAGGCTAGTGGCATGCAAGTCTCTTAGGCAGATGCACGAGTAAGACAGCTAATCTGTGTACAGAGTTGTTGTCTCAGAAATTTAAGCTTTACATCTTTAGAGAAAATAATGAAAAATACTTCTATTATTCAAATCTTGTGATAAATTTCACAGTTTCAATTATATATATATATATATATATATCAATATCTGTTTACATCTCCAATCTTTTTTCTCCAATTGGCTGTCATTTTTGTATTTTCTCATTCCAATAACATCAAATTGAAGATTCAGTTTTCTTGATTGTTTCTTCACTGTTGGGCAGTAACGTCATTACTAACAACATCATGTTTTTAGTAACATTCAACATAATGACACTACTTTTCAAATTTAGTGATGTTGTCGGTAAAATCATTAAATGTTCAGTTAAAATAGTGTGTTATTCATTACTTTTTTAATTCAATAATATTATAGCCTACTAATATACTTAAAAATACAAAATAAGCAATAATAATTAGTATATAAAAATAACTGGTTAAAACAATAACAATAATTAATAAGCTAATAAGAATAACCATAAGTATAAATAATATACTTTTTAAATAGCAGTAATATTGGAAAAACAGCAGCGGAAATGAAGTATTGCACATGTATTCCTGCTGAAACATGTTTTATCCTGTTGAAGAATGTTTTATTTGAGTTGTGAATTTGCAGACTCATAGTGAGGACCATCATACTAATCAAGGATGTCTTTTGGTGTATTTTCTGTCAGCTGTCTGTAAGCTATCCAAGTGGGAGGTTATGTGCAGCACTATGTCATACAAAAATGGCAGCAGTTCGAGCGAAACTCCATGTAACCCATGGCCATATTCCGACAAATACTATAAATTTACTGGAAAAAATGAATGCTTGCTTTGCTTGCCTTTAAAGAAAATGTTCAGTGTAAACAGTAAAACTACAAGCAACTTAAAAAACTTGTCCAAAAACATTTCTCCATTGCTAAAGACTTTGAGTCTTTTGAGTCTACAGTGAAACACACAGCACAAAACAAACGAACAGTGAAAGCAAATGAAGGTAATGACAACATGTCTAAAGAGAAAAAAACAGTAGCTTCTAATGTTTGGGCAAAGCTCCCGAATGTCTCAATAAAAGCTGAATGGGTTAATATTGGACTTTGTTTTTGTCATTTACAGTTGTTGAGTTCACATCCTTTAGAAGTTTAATCACATCATGACAGCCAATAAGAACAGTCATTTCTCGGAGAACATTAATGTGACAAATGAACAATGCCTATAAGAAAAAAATTAGCCTTCTCAAGTCCCAATTAGCAATAGTCGAGACTGTTGCCAAGACTGCTGACTGCTAGTTATAGAAACAGGTAATTAAATAATAAATAATCTCTAATTTTTTAGTTTCTAATATTCTTACATTTTTAGAACTATAAAATGTTAAAGGTTTGCTTTTCACACCTGATTTAGGAGCATTAACATTTTATAAGATTGTTTCTTTGTAGTTTAAGCACAAAGCTACACAATGGGCTATCTGTGCTCTGTCCACCATTTGTATTGAAACCCAGTTTCTAGTACTGAAAATCTGCAGACATACTGCTGTGCCACTGGGGGGCATTAGATTGTCATCACATTTACTAGTTATTTTTTAAATATTGGAGTTAACCCGTTTTGTTATGAAAACCATGTTTGGAAACTGATGGGCTATTATTTTATTTCAGAGCCTATTTAGGATTCACTGTGATCTGGATGAACTAGGATACACTGGAATATAAACATGCAGTTATCACCTGCCATCATTTAAAAGAACAATATACAATCTCACTGGAAAGGCACTAGAAGCAGTTTATGTTGAATACTGCAACCAAAACAAAATTGTCAAGACTACAATATATAATGGCAGCAACTTCATCAAGGCTTCTAGGTTAGTAGCATATTTTAAAGTTATGTGAATTTCCTATATATTTAAATTACTGCATACATACAATTCCAAGCCTCCATGGAATTACTCCCACTTGTGACATCACACATGCGTTAGCCAATCAGAAAGAAGCTTTAAAATATTACGATAAGAATATATAATGAGAGAGAGAGAGAACAATTTGTATTATATAAACATGAGTATGAGAATGAATTAATGAATGAAAGAAGGAATAAAATAATGAAAGATATATTACCTAAATAACAGATATACATTACAGCCCACATTCATATAATTATCCCTTTCGTGTCTGGGAGTCTTTCCTTAATCTTAATAAAATCTCTGGTGTTAGCAAGAAATCAGAATAAAATATTAAACAGACTATTCATCATCATAGAAAGGTTAATTATACACACACACACACAACAAATGCATCCAGATAGGAGTAATATTATATTATTGGTTATTCTGTTTCACTTGGTTTTATGTCAGATTGTAACATTGCCTTTTGTGTTTGGATTATCAATTATCAATAATGTTATTAAATGTCAAAATTATAGAGTGATAACCTCTTTTTACAGACTGTTCTCTAATAATGCATAGACCATTTCTCCTGACCAACTGCAGAGTGATGTTGCTGGTAGTGGTGATGATGATGCAATCATAGATGAAGATGATGACTCAGATGAAGACACTGTAGAAATTCATTCTCTAGCAGATATATTAGCTGTTGATGGTGTGTTATGTCTCATTCATGTATATGCATTTTGCCAGGCCATCAAAGGTATGCCTCTCATACATTGAATCTACTACTGATGTTAATAAAGTTTTAAATAATACTAGCATAAAAAAGTATCTCAGTCAGCAATAGCAAAAGCTCAAACTGTTTGGAGTAAACAGAGCAGAAGCACTGTAGCTGCTGACACAAATGAGTAAGAAATAGAGGGGAAGCTTGTCCAACTCAGTGGAATTCAATGTTTGATACCCTAAGTCATGTGGATAAGTTAATATTGGGAAGTGAATCAAGTGACCAAGCACTAAACCGAACATTTGATCAATTGGACATTGTGCAGCTGAATCCAGCTGATAAACTTTTTATTTCGGAATACATTCAGGTCCATGAGACCTATTGCTAGAGCACTTGAATTCTTGCAGTGTGAGAACAAAGCATTTATAGGACTACTGATTCCTAACTTGCATGTTTATCTAGTCAAATTGGATGATTTGAACAATAAATGGTTGCAAAAATTGTGAACTCCTAGTTGAAGTATTAATTCAAAGCATAGAAACTAGGTTTAACAACGTGTTGAACGATTACAATTAAATTCTTTGAGCATGTATTCATCCTAGCTTCAAGCTCTAGGTTTGACAATGTGTTCAACAATGATGATTATATTCTTTTGGCATGTTTTCATCCTAGCTTCAAGCCCTCCTGGCTTCCAGAAAATTGGAAGGAACAAGTTCGACAAAAAATTATTGCAAAGAAACATAAAGCACAATATGGTACAAAAATCTCTTAATCAAGATAGCATGACAGAAACAGAAAACGATTATTTCAGATGCCTGCAAACAAAGGGAGCAAAAAGTACTGGACACAAAAGTGTTCAAGTAGTTGGTGCTTTTCTACATAAATCTCTTGTAAAGTCTGTTCACAATGACATATTTTCAGGCACAGTTGTAAAGTCAATTTTCATTTCATTAAATACAGCTATTCCGTCAATTGACGCAGTTGAGAGGGTTTTTCAGTTGGAAAATACGTGCTGAGGGTGAAAAGAAGAGGAATGTTTGATGCAAGCTTCAAAAGAGCTGTTTTCTTGAAATGTAACAGTGATATTGGCCTCCCGAAATAAGTTTTAACACTGTAGTTATTACATGAAGTAAACTCTGCTAGATTATTTCACACTAATTGATAGGCTACTTATTAGTTATTTTAATCATTTGTAATCCTTTTTCTTGTATTGTGTAAGTCATTCATTGCTCTTACTTTGAATATTATAAAGGAAAATTAAAAGTAGCTCCTGTAATTGCTATTCTAAAACCTCTCAATGTATAATGCATATTTTTGCTTTGAGTTCAATACTTGTAGTTCAGTTCTGTATACATATAAATAGTATGATATACAATTTTTACAGTGCATGTTTTGTACACAGAATACAGGTATCTATTTGAAAAATAATGAGTAACAAGTTGTTACTCCATACATTTATATGTAAGTACATTTAATACACTCATTCTAAAGAAAAACTTCCATTCTTATGCTAAATAACACTCCTAACAAAAAGAGAAATATGCTGTTGTAACAAGAACAATGAGTAATTCCAAACCACACATCCCCCTAATTTTAGATTTTGTTTCACGTTAGATTTTATAAAATAAATGAGAACAAATATATATAGACAAATGCCGTACTGAAACTTGTGAAAGCTCCTATTCCAAATTAAAAAAACTTCTGGCCTCACATAATTAGTGCCATGTCAAAGAAGAAATGAAATAAAAGGCTTTTATGACAATTCCTCTAACATCACTTTCTATATCATTATTTCTCTTTGAAGTCTATGACGAACAAGTTTATTTGATTAGAGCTTCAATTTTAGCTTCCTTCTAATACCAGTAACAAACCTAAGTTTTATACCAATATTAACTTAAAAATGCAGGTAACGCTTCATTCTTATTAAATCTAACCATGGTACGTTTCTGAAACAAAATATTGCATTTTCCTATACTGTATTAAATTTTCCTGAAAATTAGAATCTACATTGTTATACTCAATAACTAACTTACCTGATAATCGAGTGTGTTGCCATAATAAATTCCTGTTCACTCGTTAAAGGATTATAGATGACTCTTTTACTTTTGGTTTGAACGTGAATGTATTTTTCGTGAGCAATTCTTAGTCGGAAAATGCCACTGGTGTTGCTGCCTACCTGAAGGGCTAAGTTGTTCAAGAAAATATATACATTGTACTAAATATAAACTTTTTTCACAACTAATGAAGTCATAAAAATTGCATTTCAACTTTTAGTACAAGGTCAAAAACTTTTCCATTCCTGGCTGGGTTCTAAACCAACTTGAAGTATGGGGGTATACAAACAGAAAACAATAAAACTCACTGTTTCAAAGAATCAGAGACCTTATAAAACAAAGCTTTAATGACTTGTTATTACAGAATTTCCAACACGAGCATTTCATTGTACCAATACCTCTTGAAATTACTAATTGTGTTTAAATTATTAATGGAGATAATAATTCAAATACTATGTAAATGAGGCTATTAAAAAAATAAATCATAGCTGAGGGCATCAAAAAGAACTGAATTTAAAGAATCACTGAAGCTAAAGTTGCTGGGAGGAGCAAACAAGGAATGATAAGCACAACTGACAAAAAAGAAGAACATTTTTCTTAATGCCTTTTTCTATTCAAATTAGAGTCAAGGAAATGACAGTGATATGTTAGATTTCATGAAAGCACCAACAAAATTAAACTTAACATATTTGGCACAACAATTTCAATGAAACTTTAGTCAGAACATAGTTATAGTGTGAAAAGTCACATAATAGAAAAATTGAGGTTTTATCTTTCTTTTTTATATTGATGGCTTATTTATATAGATCTTTCTTATTAAATTCTATTGACATAATTATCAGGGTCATTTGCAACACTTCCAAAGAAATGTTTGTTAGAAAAAAGGAGGGATAAAAATAAGTCCACTAAATAAAAATACAGTTCATAATATTAAAAGATTACATCTGCATTTTAAACATTCACAATTTTGAAAACAGAATATCTATCTATCTATATATATATTGTGATTATTTTTGTAAAAAGAAAATATCTCAAACTTAGAATGTGGTATATTTGACAATCTAGAAAATCTAATACTTTTTCAAATATTGACCTTGAGTGTAAGTTCCAATAACTAGATGAACTAATATTTAACCTTACTTTCATTAAGATGATGTTTCAACTTATGAAGATCACTTGAGTGGCACAGTTCCTGGACAGTTCTTTCAACCAGGTCCTTGTTAAGATACTGGCTGTATGTTGAGGACACACCACTACACAGAAACGTTCAATTACCAAAACCATAGGTATGACTAGTAACATAATAAAATGTTTCAACCAACTATCTACAGGTCTCTTTCAATTTTTTAACAAAATAAATAAAAAATAAATTTTTACTTCTTCCTTTTCTGTTAACTTGTTTCCTTTAGTTAATTTGTGGAACTTTTATCTTTGCAATATAAACAATTCTTGGAAAAGGTGTTTATTTTTTAGGCTTTGTTAGTTTGTTTTGAATTTCATGCAAAGCAACTCCAGGGCTATCTGCACTAGCTGTCCATAATTTAAAAGTGTTAGACTATAGAGAAGGTAGCTAGTCAATACCAATCACGGCCAAAACTTGGGCTACTCTTTACCAATGAATATTGGAACTGGCCGTCATATTATAATTTCTCCACAGATGAAAGAGTGAGTGTTTGCTGTTGGGATTCAAGCCCTCAATGAGGTAAGTACACTAATCACTAGGCCATCTTTTAGGCATAAAAAATATTTAAACACAAAAAAATACTACAAAGCCAAATAAACAACCAACTTTCAAGAAGTCTCGTAATCATAATTTTTAAAGAAAGTTTAACAAAAAAATGAGTAATGTATTAAGACATAAACAATACAATAAAAATCTAATGCAATGAATTTATTGTGTCACGTTTTGCTTATCTTTCTGAAAAACATAAATATTAGAACTCTACTTCAACCTCAACAATGCAATATGTATAAAATATAAGGAAAGTGGTTTCTAGTTGTAAAGAACACCAAGTGAAGTTTAAAACAAATACACTTACCTTGTATCAATGGCCAAAATTTTGCCTGCCACGTCTAACCTTGTTGTAAACTGTTCGATGCCAGATAAATTTTGATTTCGTTCACTTGGAGGGATACGCCGAGCCACACAAAACAACAAGTTTTGAACTTCTGCAGAAAAAAACTTATCAACATAACACTCTTTTTGGATTTTTTTTTTTTCATTTATGTATGCATAAAAGTTTAATGCTCTAAAATCTGGCATGACCTTAAATGCCACATTCGACATACGATAGCTTAAGACAAAAACTACTAATTAATGCATCACTCATATACTTATTTACAAACACTGTTGCTATTTTCTTAATGTGTAAAATATGTTAAAAACATTTATGTTTGACCTGCTAAAGGGAAATGACAGACTTAGCCATTCTTATTCAACAGCAAAGAAAATTAAGGTTCAATAATGAAAAGAAAGTATGACAACAAACATTTGACACTTGTGAGAAGGCAACAGACATTAATACTTGAATTTCGGAATATGCACATTTCATTTTCAGCAAGGTATATTAAACAAGGTAACATATTGTTACGTCTCCGTTTGTTAATTAACTTTCCGTAACTTCGTTCCGACGAAATTTTAACGACACAAGTCTTTGCTTAATAAAACTGGTTTATTCTTTCCGAATATAACTCAATATTCGTGCTAAAACAAACAGTAACTTCAACAATACCCTGTGACTGCAGTTCAATTACTCACTGTCTACACACACATTACATTCCCCTCTTTTATATACCCGCCTACCCTATATCTAGTAAGAACTAGAACATTCGCCAAAGTACAGGATAATTCTAGATAGTAGAGAGCGTGAGAATCACATGATCTCGATGACGCAACAGTATCTAATACTAAGCCTTATTGTTTTACATTAGTATTTAAAGAAGGTTAGAATTTTTATAAATATTATTACACATACTATTAAAACTGTGAATAACACTGGACTCTTCACATTAACAGCCGTCATAAATAGTGAATCCTATACTACCATATAAACTTATTTTCTGATAACCCTAAATACAGTGGTTTGAAGAACTAAGCATACATAAGAGAAGGAACAAATAATTTCAATATCCAAGACTTTATAGGCAGTACAATAATATTTATAAACATACTAGAACTGTAGCCATTGGTAGAATCTAAAGACTTTGAGAAAGTTGCAGCAGTCTTTCTAAAATATCATTACTCTTTAAGTTAAGGTTTATTCTTAGTCATTTTTAAATTTTGCAATTATTTTCTTTTTCTTTTTTTTTGAGATAATTGTTTTATCTATTTATATGTGATATCCAAAGTACACCTTCAACATGTAAAATATGACGTTTATACCCATGATGCATTACTAAAGAACTGGATTTTTCTACGAAGGCTGGGCGTCATAATGTGAGGATTTTTTGAAAGTGATTGAAGCTAACACTCTCAGGTAACTATTTTGTTTATAAAAGTGCATAAGAAATTTATTCTAGCCACTTTTTAGCCGTGACATAGCGACTCATAGAACACTCTTGAGTTTGTTTGTTTTCAAGTACAAACTTTTAGCTCATAGCTTTGTTATATCTTGACCGATTTGAGATCAAATTATGGTTTTGAACTGAGGAGGTCAAACCATTTCGATTGGTGAATTTGACAAAACCCAAGGTCTCATAGATTAATTTACTCTAATTCTGCCTAAAAGAATTTCAATTTGAGGGTAGGCTGTTAAAGATCCTGAAGAGTTATAAAATCGAATCGGGTATACGCGCACCCCACACTTGGTATTGCTGGCACAAAAAAATATGGTTAATAAAAAGGGGAAAATAAAAGGTCTCCTAGATTAATTTACTCTAGTCCTGCCTAAAAGAATTTCAAGTAGAGACACAACTACTTTAGAAGTGGCTGATAAAATGTACTTTCTCTACATTATATTTTATTTAAATACTGTAAATGTAGTGGGCGTATAGGGTATTGCTGTAAATACTGTTACGTCTCCGTTCGTTAGTTGATTTTCCGTAACTTCGTTCCGACGAACCTTTAGCGACACAAATCCTTTCTCAATAAAACTGGTTTATTCTTTCCGAATACAACTTTACGATACACTTAATTTCAACAGTCGCGCTATAACAAACGCTATATCTCACGTGGCCAATAATATTTTGTCTGCATACATTCAATTACTCATTACACTGTTGTCCCGTCACGTTGTGACCATCTTATATATACCAGCTACCCCCAATCTAGTAAATGCTAGGGCATTCTTGAAGGAACAGGATATTTCTAGAAAACGGGTGGCGTGATACTAGTCACGTGACCTCGCTGACGCAACAATACTTTTAAAACATAATTGATTTAGTTTGTGTAGATGGTATTTTCGTAAATACATTGGCTGTTCATATCATTAGGACCTCCACCTAATATCGAGTTGGAACACCTTTCGTCGTGTTAGTTGCCTGGATTTGCATAACGCAGACTTTACAAAATAATGGGAGTTTTGTTTAATTGCTCCCTTGCAGACCATTCGTCAATATTTTGTTTCTAAAGCTCCACCAACTTATAATGAGTGAAATACTGTGTTCTCATCTTGTGGTTTAAAGCCTCCAGCATACTCCAGAAATGGAGATCTTACCCATATTTATCCACTAAATAGCGTGTTTAAAATCTTGCGGTCCTCCAACTTGTTGACCAGAGAGCAAGGTGAGTAGGTTAAAGAATTTGGCTGAGATGCTATACCTACTTTTAAGGTAGGAAGTTTTCCAAAGAAATCAACTCCTATACAACAACATTTTAAATCTTGCATCTTATCCAGTCTGAATTAAACTGGTTTTTAGTGCATTTTCGTAAATATTTGGGTAAAGAATAAATACAGGATTATACTTATCTACTTAAGGTTATCTATAAATATCTATTTAAAGCAAAATATCGATTCAAACTGTAGGAGAAAGCAGTGTTTAATTATTGAATATTTATACAAATATCAACAAAAAAGGAGGTTCGATATAGGTTGAGATTTTTAAAAAACTTGCTTGTAATTCGTAAGCATTATTTTCATTTGTTTTCTTTTCAGATATTTCGATATAAATATAATATTTTCTGTGATTTGACCTTGCAAAATTTTGTAGTATTATATTGTTTTCATTGTTCAGTCTTTACCAACACGTTTTATATTTGTATTATTATGTCTTCCCCTTCACATAGTTCGTATTATCGCAGTTGCTTTCACTGGCTTTCTATTGCAATTGTTTCTATTATTCGTTATTTTCAACGACTTTTCATTACATGTAGTTTATATAATTTTCAATATATATTTTTTCGAACAGAACGTATTATTTGTCTTACTTTCAGAGTCGTTATGATATTCACAAGTAAAATTATAACCAAAAGCTAGATACCAAGTGTCATAGTAATAGGAGTATCATCATCATTTGTTTAAAAAAGAACAAAACGAACATATACAGCAAAACAAAGACT
>NW_013667470.1:53156-55143 GCF_000517525.1 Limulus polyphemus
CATGATAATTCTAGAAACGTTGCGTCACGTGGTCATGTGACTCGCTGACGCAACAGTATTATCGCAGTTGCTTTCACTGGCTTTCTATTGCAATTGTTTCTATTATTCGTTATTTTCAACGACTTTTCATTACATGTAGTTTATATAATTTTCAATATATATATTTTCGAACAGAACGTATTATTTGTCTTACTTTAAGAGTCGTTATGATATTCACAAGTAAAATTATAACCAAAAGCTAGATACCAAGTGTCATAGTAATAGGAGTATCATCATCATTTGTTTGAAAAAGAACAAAACGAACATATACAGCAAAACAAAGACTCGAGTGTTTATGTAAATTCGGAGAGAAAATCTTCATTTTTACAATATCAAAAATAAAGGTACTGGGGTATTTACTGTGATGCTGGCTGTCTTTTAAAGGTACTGGGGGCCAGCATCACAGTAAATATGTCTTCTAAAGGTACTGGGGTATTTACTGTGATACTGGCTGCCCCAGTACCTTTAGAAGATATTTACTGGGATGCTGGCTGACTTCTAAAGGTACTGGAGTATTTACTGTATTGCTGGCTGTCTTTTAAAGGTACTGGGGTATTTACATAATAAATTTAAAAGCGAATTAGATACGTTAAAGGACGATGTGTTGTCTTTTACACAAGGAGGATACATTAACCATCGACTTAATCAGCCCCAGACAATGGCAAGCCCCTTCCAGACCCTGCAGCTAAACCCTATTGCAGACATATTCAGTCCCGTTAGAAGTCACGTCCCAGATATGAATGTCAGTAATAGGAGTGAGCCAGTGCGAAGGAAGTCACAGGAATTCGATGGAAAGGCACCGTGTGATGCATATAGAGCACAGTTTGAGTTACTGGCAGAGATGAATGGATGGACAGAGGAGCAGAAAGCTGTATATCTGGCAACGAGCTTGAAAGGACAACCACTGGAAATACTTGGACAGTTGACAGCAGTGGACAGACACAACTATAGAGCACTGGTAGAGGCTCTGGAAGTCAGGTAGGGAACTCAGAATCAGACAGAAGTCTACAGGGCAAGGTTTAGGACGAGAATCCATGCTAAAGGGGAGAGCCTGCAAGAGCTGGCACAAGACTTGGAGAGCATGGCACACAAGGCCTACCCAACTGCACCACCCAATCTCCTCAAGTTGTTGCTGAGGGATCAGTTCGTAGATGTCTTGGACAGTCCACAACTTAAGATACAAGTGAAGCAAGCACACCCCTCTACCATGCAGGATGCGATGGCCAGAGCTCTAGAATTTGAATCCTACATTAAGTCCAGCCCAGAGGTACCAAGGTTGGTACAGTCATCTGGATTCAAGGCCAGAAAAGGTCTGCTTTCAGAGAGGTTTGAGGGACTTTGCTGGCACTGTAATAAACCTGGGCACAAGAGAGCTCAATGCTGGAAACTTCAACACAGGGGGGACGATACAGCAGTAAGGGCTGGTATCCAGAAAAGTTGTTGGAACTGTGGAAAGCACGGACATTTGAGGAGCCAGTGTAGGAAGAATATTACCAAATAGTCGGCCTCAAGGAGACCAGTAGTGGTTGGTGTTGAGCGACGCCCACCAACCCCCATCATGAAAGTCCCAACAGCTAGGTGTGAAATGCCAAGCATACACAGTGTCTATGTGACAGGAAAGCTAGATGGACAAAGATGCAACTTTGTCATAGACTCTGCGTCTCAGCAAACCCTTGTGAGCATCAAGATGTTAGATCATGAAAGAGTACCAGAAGCCATACAGAAGCTTTATGGTGTGACAGGACATTCTACAAGATTGTGAGGACCAGTGTGGGTAACTATTGAGCTCATGGGCATAAAGGACAGACAGGAAGTATACTTGGCTGACATTGAAGACGAATGCATATTACGATTGGACTATCTTCTACCAAGGAAGTTTGTAATTGATTTTGATAAAATGACGTTTGGGAACAAAGGCCAAGTTCCGGTAACTGTTAAAAGAGAGGTT
>NW_013667470.1:56141-61532 GCF_000517525.1 Limulus polyphemus
GTTCGTTCGTTATAGTGTTTGTTTTAGCGCGAATATTGAAATTAAGTGTATCGTAAAGTTGCATTCGGAAAGAATAAACCAGTTTTATTAAGTAAGGACTTGTGTCACTAAAGTTTCGTCAGAAACGAAGTTACGGAAAGTTAATTAACAAACGGAGACGTAACACAACAAACACTCTTGCAAGCATTCGTACAAAATACGTTTAATGTTTTAATATATCAACCATTAATTTTTCTCTTCTGATATTTTTAAATGCTGCGTTTATCTTTGAGTAAGTCATCATTTTATATAACCTTTATATATAAGTTTTTAATAAAGTTAGATAACCAAGTCAGGTTGGGTGTGAATCTGCTAAGAATCAAACTGTAATCATATACGCTATCACAATTATTGATATGTTGTTACCTTTGATCCATCTTGCTTTATATGTTTCCATAAGAGGATTTAGAATTAATGGTAATGAACAAAGTACAGTTTGATAATGGATGGAATACATTACTGTAATGTCTGAGAGCATGCGATCAACTTACTAGTAAAAAAATCAACAACAAATTATTCATCTTCTGCTTGAACGCACGTATTGTTAAAATTTAAAGAAAACCCGGTAATTTTCATTTACAGCTGAATTTATATTGAGTGAATGATATCCAGTAAAACTATTCATTTTTCTGCAGAAGTTTGTAAACGTTTGTTATTATATTGTTTTATAACTTTATGTGAACGTGTGAAACTGTTCAAACGTTTTGTTCTGTAAAGTATGATAATAACCCTAAGAGAAAAAATAAGTCTGGTATACTTTCCTATTATTCTGCTTATCCTTACACTTCTCCTTAATCTTCGAACCCATAATGAATAATTGGTAGGTGTAGTGGTTCTGGAATTATCTGCAGTTCCAGGCCTTATTGAAACTGATAAGGACATGACGTAACATTATTTAAGCACAAGCGCTTGAATGAGCAGCAACTGTTGGACTCTCAACTTATTTGCCAGTAATATCAAAATCGGATATCCCGAACATAGGGCTCGAATTTCGGTTTATTGAAAATTATTTGATTTTTTTTCCTGTTACAACTAGTGTCTACTTTTTTAAACTACTGCATTATTATGTATTTTATTTCGGTCACATTGACTTAGTTATTTTATTGTTTTCGTTATCAGGAAGAAAACGCCTCCGGAGGGCTTAGAAAATGGATCCATACAATAAAGGTAGCACAGTCTTGATAAAAGCTTATTACATAACAAGTTGTTGCAATATTCTGCTTTGAAATCGAAATTCAAATTGAACGTCTTACTTTTTATAAAGATGGTAAGTTGTGTGTTGTTGGGAAGAACATGGTTTTATGACAGAAGAAGAATGATCTCTGCGTATCTGAGATACAAGATAGTTGATATACTAAAATTAATATAAAACCAAATCTAGTATTCGGTTCACGACTTGTTGCAGAGTTATACCGATTTCGGGGGGATTCTACGGTCATCAAGAAAAGAAACAAAATATTTAATGGTGCTACTTTTGAGAGAGTAAATAGCTGACAGTTTTTTTTTCTGAGAAGGTAAGTATTTTATGGTGTTCTTTCTGAAGATTTTCTAACTATAAAATAAGTAGTTAACGATTATTAGTAATATTTCATAAAAGTAATGTTATGTTGCAATCATGCTAACAGAAGACAAAATATAGTTAAAGTAGTATTATACACACTTCTTGCTGAAAACCCATATCATACCAGTAAAAATGATCGTGTTTAATATTGTTATTACTCTTATTGTGATTAGAATCACAAGAATATTGCTACTAAATGTTACGTTTTGCTAGTCAAGAGGAGGAACAAGGTTTATGCTGATTTGTAGAACAGACACTCGATGATGTTCTATCTGGGAGTACGAGTCTTCGATTATGTTTTGTTTGAACTATCTTCTTTTTTTTAAGTAGTTATTGTTTAGAAAATCCCCCGTGAACATTTGGTGGTAGAGACAAAAATATGATAAGACACATTTAAAAAATAATAATATTAGAACTCTATAATTACGTAGAATGAAGAAGTTATTTAAAAATCCCCCACTTGATATGTTCTAAAAGCTGATAATGACATGGTAAAACAGACATAATAGTTTTCTCACCTCCTTTTAGGCGCTGAAGCTCCACCTAACTACTGGCAGATCCAGACTCCAGTAAATCAACAACCGTATAGCTATGGTGCCCCAGGTCCGGCGTACCCAAATCAGGGATATCTCTCTCCTCCAACGCAACAGCCAAGTAAGAAATAATTAGTTAGAAATTTAAACAATCTGAGTTGAATTTAACTGCGTGTAAGGTACAGTAATCTTAATATTTTATTATGCAGATGGTAAATTTTTAAATAAAAATAATAAGCTATTTGCAAAAGAAACTGGAAACATTTAGACTAACAACAATTAACACCAGCCAACAGATATGAGGGAAAGCTTAAATGAAAAGAAATTTAATGTGTTTCCCATTGTAAAAAACGTCCAATCATATTTTAGGGAAGAAATTATTATTCAGTTTTTATTGTTGATCAGGTGAACTGCATTTCTGCAACCATCCAGAGCATACGAGATTGAACCCAAGAACAGTGAATTGCGTGCAATTGGTATTCCATGGTGCACTATGGACACAATCTAATGTGTTGTCACCGTTTGCTGTTAGAATACATGAAACGCACTTGTTGTTTTTTCTGGAAAGCAGGCTGAAGGATGGTTTATTGTATGGTTCTATAAACCATTAAGACATGGTAGCCAACCTGTGATGCAGCTTGTAATCCCCAGATCTCTCAGACACAAAATACTTTGTGCCTTGCATTGTAAGGGCCGGAAGGTACAAGGAAGTGTCAAAAAATATTGTTGGTCTGTGGAAATGGGATTTGGCCACATTCACATAACAACATTCAAGGATGTTGTAGGTAATGTACTCGGTATGGTGCTACCCAGAAGAAAAACCAACTAACCACAGCAGGAAAAACTCAGAGAGAATCACCCTGAATATATCCGGTTACCTGCCTGGAAGTGGAAAATTTAATCAATATTTGGCAGTCATCGTCGATTACTTCGACGAGTGGTCTGAATTGTAATTATTGGATGACATCTTAATGACACCTTATTGCAGTCTATACAGAAAAGCTGGCTGGTAAATAGATATGATGCTTTAGCAAACCTGGAGAAATCCACACAGACCAAAGTCAGTTGTTTGCAGGGTCATATTGAGTGTTAGGTGTGGTGAAGATATCCACTTCACCATATGTTTTGGCTGAACAGAAATACAGACAGTTAATCGTATGCCTACTATGTTTGTTAACCCCGACTGGGATAAGTACCCACTCTCTGTTATGATAACTTACCATGCGGCTGAGTAACAGTCGTCTGTTTGTTTCCGAATCTCCTGATATTGAAATGAGAAGTATAGCTCCCATTGAAACTAATTTGTGCCCCCACCCAGTACATAAGTACCACAGTGACCACAAGAATGTGTTAAATGCCTGATTTTTCGGTTACAGCAAATGGGTAGATGGGTTGTTATATATATCATTACCTGTTAAAACAAAACATAGAGAGAAAGTTCAAATCTGATGACTGGGTATGGTTGCGATACACGTATTCAGTGTCAAAACACTGGATGGACTGGTACATATCTTCTCTCTTGGCAGTTAAGTGAAGTGCATTACGGGTTAAAGTGGTTGCACAATGTACATGCATGTATTAAAACAACAACAAGCTTAGATTCTACATAAGTGAAGAGCCTCTAGAGAACTGGTTACTCCATAAGTTAGAGGTGAGTGATCAAGTTTCTACATAACTGATGAGCCTCTAGAGAACCGGTTACTCCATAAGTTAGAGGTGGGTGATCAAGTTCTTAGATTCTACATAACTGATGAGCCTTTAGAGAACTAGTTACTCCATAAGTTAGAGGTGAGTGATCAAGTTCTTAGATTCTACATAAGTGAAGAGCCTCTAGAGAACTGGTTACTCCATAAGTCAGAGGTGAGTGATCAAGTTCTTAGATTCTACATAAGTGAAGAGCCTCTAGAGAACTGGTTACTCCATAAGTCAGAGGTGAGTGATCAAGTTCTTAGATTCTACATAAGTGAAGAGCCTCTAGAGAACTGGTTGCTCCATAAGTTAGAGGTGAGTGATCAAGTTTCTACATAACTGATGAGCCTCTAGAGAATTAAGAACTTGATCACTCACCTCTAACTTATGGAGTAACTAGATTCTACATAAGTGAAGAGCCTCTAGAGAACTGGTTACTCCATAAGTCAGAGGTCAATGATCAAGTTCAGTCTAATGATGAGAATACTGTGTTTATGCTCTCATCTTAGCTGATAGTACGTATTTGGATGTTTGTGAAGATTCGGATGAAAAAATGCCAGTGGAGCAGCAGTCAATCTATTTTGATAATCATCAGGGTTCGTTAGAGCTGGAATTAACTGCAGTTCGGATGGTCAGTTAACGAAAAAATCAATGACTGAAGGGAATTGGTGTTCCTTGTTTTCCGAGCTATCAAGTGGTGTTTCACAATAAGATGCATGTGTATTTCAATATTAAATAGCCACTTGGTTATTTTACAGTTAAGACGATTACTTTTTTTGAAAAATAAACAACCGATAGAGTGCTGTCACACTTACTTTCCGAGTTTATGACAATATTTTGTTACAAGACATTGACCTGACATTTTGTAAAAATCAGCTGATCTGCCTAGTTAAGTTCTAGCTGACTTTCTGCCGAACAGACTGACCACACGAAACTCACTAACTTAGAGTAAAACTAAAATTCAACTTGGTATTGGTAATAACTATAGTTCATTAAATGTATGTTTCTTATATTCTCATTTATAAAGATTAGAACACGATGTTTCATCAGTTGGATACCCTAGCTCTTAACGATATTTTTTACCGTAAGATTATGTAAATCAACGAAATGTGTGTTATTTTGTTAAACTTTTGTCTCGGTTATTTTTCGTGTTTATCTGATTTTGCATGTTTTTCACGACCCTTAGATGTTAGTACGAGTGAGGTAAACATGGAAATTTAAGCTGATTGATATATTTTGACAGCAAATATAATTTTGCTTTCATATCTTTTGCACCTGCTACTTAAGGCAGTTGACAACAATAATATGATCTAAAAGGAAATCTATAATGAAATGAACCATTTCTGCTTATTTCTATCTATGATTACTTTTTATTTTTGTGCTATTGTTTGAATTGGATTAGGTCTAATTCTTTAGATCATAGATGACATCTGAAGCGTAACACGTGTTTACGCATGTGGAGAGTGCTAATAAAGGTGACATCGACTGCCGGTGATGTATATACTGTAAGTGTCTGTTGGTAAATATTTAACGATGGATACATAAGTGAGACAGCACGAGCGTGTTTTC
>NW_013667470.1:62516-79079 GCF_000517525.1 Limulus polyphemus
GCAGTGTAAGTCCGCAGACATACCGCTGTGCCACTGGGGGGGTAGAGTTTCGCGATACATATCTAACACTATAAGCTATGCATGTTTTTAAATATAAACGTAATCTAAACAACGTCGATATTAAAATAAATATATAATAACAAATTCGTTACACCAATACACTAAAATAAACTTTAAAATTTAACTAAACTACTTAAAGCCAGTTCTTAGCATTCAAATATTTATCTAGTATTCCCTTAAACTCCGATAAATTAACTGCACCCATCATATATTAAGGCAACTCGTTTCAGAGACTAACCACATTGTGTTAGAAAAATTTTAAACTGTTTTAGCTTGGGGTAACTCTTACCCTGCCAAAATTGATATTTATGTTCCTAAGCCCTATCGTTCTCACTATTAAGTATTAAAAACGATAGTGCACCATCACTATTAATTCCCTTAACAGTATTAAACACCTCGTTCAGATCCCCTCTAACTTTCCTTTTATCAAGAGTAAACATTTTCAGAGATCTTAACTTGTTCTCATGTGAAAACTTCTGAAGTGTCATCCTTGTAGCCCTCTGAACCATTTCCAACATTTCAATGTTCTTCCTAATATAAGACACCCAAGACTGAACACACTACTCCAAATGTGGCCTAACCAATGACCTGTACAAAGATATTATAACCTCTTTAGACTTGTATTCAATATTTCTCTAAACACAACCCAATCTTACCACTAGCAATAACACACTTCTTGGATGGCTTAAGAAACTGTTCAATTAGAACACCAGGATCATTTTCTTCCATAACACTTTCAAGGTTATTCCCATCAAGATTATTTATACTCATAATTCAAATTTTGATATACCATATGCATTAAATTGCATTTATTAAAATTAAAAGCCATCTGCCGTTTATTTGTCCAACCCACCAAGTAATCTAAGTCATTGTGTAAAGCAGCAGCATCCTTCTCACAGCTAGCAACACTCAAAAGCTTAATATCATCAGCATATTTAAATAATTTAGTGACCATTCCTTCATCTATGCCATTGATGTAAAGCAAAAAGAGCCAGTGTTCAATACTGACCTCTGAGGTACCCTAGTTGTGATATTAATTAAGTTTTACTGAACTCCATTTATAACAATCCTCTGCTTTGTTCTTTCCAGCCAATTTTTTTTCTAATGAGCGAACTTATTCTCCACATCTACAGAGATAATTTTAATAATCCTTTTATGTAATACCTTGTCAAATGCTTTCTGATAATCCTGATACACCAAATCCACACACCTGTACCCTCATTTACATAAGCAGTAACTTATTCAAAGAATGCCATAGATTAGAAAGGGAAGCTTTTTCCATAATAAAACCATGTTGATTTTCAAACAATACTTTAAACTTTGTTAAATGGCTTTGCAAAGCATCTTTTATCAGGCTTTCAAAAACTTTTATTACGAGGTAACAACTAAGTTTTTGCATAAAAGATTTATCTTTTTGTTTTTATATAAAACTTTTATACAGTGCCAAGTTCGACTACTGTTGTCGTCACTGGGATGAGTCATCCAGCACAACAACAAACAGTGGTTATGGCTTTTGGAAATGCACCTACACAGATTACTTGTGGAACCTGCCGTAATACAGTGATCACCACTGTAGAACGTGGAGTAGGGGGAGCTGCCTGCTGCTGGATGATATGTTTGTGTTTGTTCTGGTAAGTTTGTAAAATAATATATATATACAATAATTATCCGATATTTCATTGAAAGTAAACTAAAGACCTAGTAGAACACAAGTGTTTCTGTCACGAGAACATTTTATAAAGACACTAGGACTGTCTCACATTTCGGTCATTGAGACAAGCTAAATACAAAATAAGTAATAATGGCTGGAGACGGCTTGAATGGGTAATGAAGAAAAACTTTAATATAACAGCAAATGTACAACGTTTCGACAAGGTTTTGTCATCATCAGGTACCACATAATAAGTAGTATATTTTCGTCACACAAATAAGCAATATATTAAAGACTTAAAGCAAAAAAGAAAGGACAGACTTACTTTCACTATCACAGTAGCATACTAAGTACTTGAATGAAATGAGGATTCTCTCTTTTTTTTCATGAAAAAAAAAGACTGACTTTAACGAAAATTTGGATTCTCCTTGTTCGATATAACAAGCAATATTGTAAAGATGTAAGCTAATAGAAACAATATCTTTATCATATTACATTATTTTAGGCTATGTTAAAGAACTGAGATAAGAAAATCCATAACTATTATAATTTATTACGTTTGGAGCACGCTGAAATCTAAACCTTACAGAAGTAAGGTCTGTTTCATATTTTATTATTATTATTGGAACGTCTTGAATACCCTAGGTAACTTAAAAAAGAACTGTCTCATATTTCTCAGTCATGAAAAAATACTAAAAATGTTCACTAATAAAAAAAAAATTAATTCTGCACTATTATGGGAATATACAGTACACCTATGCTAAAAGAAAAAATGGAGTGGATTATATTTCACTGTTATTGGAACATACGAAAAGCGAAAATAAAAACACACGGACTTTCTCCCACTTCATTGCCCTTGATCGTAGTAAAACTTTAAATTAAAAAAAACAAAGTATATCATATACCACTATCATTAGAATTTGCTAAAGATCTAAACTAACGAAAAGAATTACTTCGTATTTCGCCATCTTAAAAACAGAGTGAAAACCTATGCTAATTGAAAAAAGAGCAGTTTCGTATTTCACTTTCTTGAGAACATAGTAAAGACCTAAACTAACTGGAAGAAGGACTGTTTCGTATTTAACTGTCTCAGGACAGAGTAAAGACCCAAACTAACTGGAAGAAGGACTATTCCATATTTCACTGTCTGGAAACAGAGTAAAGACCTAAACTAATTGGAAGAAGGACTGTTTCGTATTTAACTGTCTCAGGACAGAGTAAAGACCCAAACTAACTGGAAGAAGGACTATTCCATATTTCACTGTCTGGAAACAGAGTAAAGACCTAAACTAACTGAAAGAGGGACTGTTTTGTATTTAACCGTCTTAAGAGCATAGTAAAGATCTTACCTAACTGAAAGATTTTCGTATTTGATTGTATTCAGAACATATTAAACACCAAAGCTGACTAAACGAAAGACTGTTAGGTATTTCACTGTCTTAAGAAAGTATTAATGACCTAAGTTAACTGAATAAAGGACTTTTTCGTATCTTACTGTGAATACTAAACTTTATTTAATGTAAAATCAAGACATTATTTGACCTAAAGCAATACCTTATTTGAAATGGAAGAAGGTATTGGAATAAAAACAATACATTTGTATGATATAAAAACAAGTTATCTGATGCTAAAACACTACTTCTTGTAAGGAAATTTCATTCTTTGCCGTAAAAACAAACCATTAAATGCAAGGACAGAATTATTTTTATTGAAAACAGCATACAGATTAATATACAGAATAGAAATTTATATGATGAAAACAAGAACTTGTTCCAAGATAAAACATTATTTCATGTAAAAAATAAAATATGTGATGATAATAAAGGAACACATTTTTGAGGGGAAGACAATAATTTGTTTGATGTCAAGAACGGATTTTTTTATACATCTAAAGAACGGATGTTCCTTGAAATAAAATAATACACTTTATGATGTAAGACAAACATTGTATGGAGAAAATAAAAATGCATGAAACTATTTGATGTGAAGAAATCTTTATCTGACTTCATAACAGAACTTCAATGTGAAAAGTATACGTTGTTTTTATATAAAGATGCATAATATACGCCCCCCAGTAGCACAGCAGTATGTCTGCGGACTTACAACGCTAGAATCCGGGTTTCGATACCCGTGGTGGGCAGAGCACATATAGCCCATTGTGTAGCTTTGTGCTTAACTTCAAAAACAAAACAAAAACATAATATATATAATAAAAAATACTGATTTGCATAAAAAATTACTTAACATAACAAATACAGGAAAAGTACATTATTTGAAAACAATATATTGTCGAAAAGATAAAATATTGTATTAGGTGAAATGAATTTGCTTGGGGTAAAACAAGACAATATTAGAAGTGCAGATAAAACCTTTCTAAGGTGGAAGAAAGACATGTATCGTGTGAAACAAGAACTTTCTAATATAATTTCAAAACAAAGCTATTTAATGTGATGAAAAGGCAGGACACGCATCTCTAAGTTGTTGAGAAGACATCTATGCAAAGTTAAAATATTGCAAAAGTTAAATAAGGCTATACCTGTATAAATATCCAACCTGTTTCATGGTTAAGTGTATTCAATAGAATATTCGAAAGAATTGTAGCTTCTGGACTGTTTGGTTTTTGTAAAAGTAACAATATAATTATTATTTCTCTATTTGTTTTTGGCTCTGTTTTAGGTTCAATCTTATTTAGCTTATATATATAACTAATCTGGTCAATAATGCTTCTTTTATGAAACATCAGGTCCGGCATGGCCAAGTGGGCGCTCGACTCGTAATCTGATGGTCGCGGGTTTCAATCCCCGTCTCACCAAACATGCTCAGCCCTCTCAGCCGGGGGAGCGTTATAAAGTGATGGTCAATCCTACCATTCGTTGGTAAAAGAGTAGCCCAAGAGTTGGCGGTGGGTGGTAATAACTAGCTGCCTCCCCTCTAGTCTTACACTGCTAAATTAGGGATGGCTAGTGCAGATAGCCCTCGTGTAGCTTTGCACGAAATTCGAAACAAACCAATCTTTTATGAAATTTCCTAGTGTTTGCAGATAATGCTACTCTATTTACTGCGCAGAATGACTTATTTAGGTTGCATGAAATAATTCAAAATAATATATGTTTGTCTAGCTACAAACAAACTTTCTCTAAATGTTAAAAAAATAAACTCATGATTGTTAAACTTTGGCAGAAATGTATAATTATTTAAATAATTTGTTAATAGATGGTCATACTCTCTATAAAGATACGTTGCTTCAGTAATCTATAAGAACGATGAATCGTTCTCTAGTGCTTCACTATCTGAATTACTGTGAGGTTTTAATGAATCATTTTGGAGCACTTCTAAAAGCTAACCACTGCTGTGATGTTAAAAAATATTGTACACAACCTTTTATTAAAAACATTTTATCACTATTAGAGTGTCCCCCAGTGGCACAGCGGTATGTCTTCAGACTTATAACGCTAGAAACCGGGTTTCGATACCCGTGATGGGCAGAGCACAGACAGCCCATTGTGTAGCTTTGTACTTAACTACAAACAACAACACTTTTAGAGCATCGGTACACAGTGAACTTTTAACTGTATACGTATAAGGGTTGAATGATGTGTCACATAAGATTTTTTTTCTAGTTATCTTATATATATATTCAAACCACACACGTAATTTACCAAAACTTTATATTCCATATATAAGATTAGATCTCACGTTAAATACAGTGGACCAAGCATTTGGCTGAAATCAGCTGACAGCTATAAATATTGTAGTAACTTGCTTAGTAAGTAACAAAAAATATAAGGTTATTTTTTGAATAGACTGTTACTTTTATAAAAAAATTATCTTTTTCTGTTTTTAGTTAAATAAAAGATAAATTGAACTATGTATTACGATTTACAGACATTGGTTATAAAAATGTATTTCATTTGATTTTATTTCAGGTCGTAAATGTTGCATAGGCTTATTACCATTAATACTATTTATAATATATATATATATTGTCAAATAAGTATGATTTGTGATTTTTTTTTCATTCTTTGACATAGAGACAAGATATTCGTTGATAAAAGAAATTAAAAACTGACGTAAAGACGGAATCATTTGTGATGTTAAACAATAGATTAACGTGCAGACTAGCCAATGTTTAATGTGAAGTGTTATTTGATGTGAAGAAAATACATTGTTTATATAGTACTCTTTATATAATTAAAGAAATTTAGGTCCTATTCTTTCTATACTTTCACCAGACTACCTATTTGGGATTTTGTATCAGCTTTTGGCTATATTTTGGATATTCTTGGTTTTTAAATTTAGATGAAATTTATTTATCATATTTCTTTTTTTTTACGAAAACATATACTTTATCCACAGCTGGCCTCTCTTTTGGATCCCCCTAATTTCGGATTCCATCAGAGACACGGAACATTACTGTCCAGTTTGCAAAACTCATCTAGGAACCGCCAGTGGAAACTGTTGCTAAGGGACACCTTTAATATGCAGTGGTTAAAGCTGTCATCAAACCAATATACTGCGGTTATATATATATATATGTGTTTATGTAATGCAATTCAATTTGGCCTTTACAATAAATTATACCATGGTGTCTTCTAATTTAATCTGAAAAGAATTATGGATTGTATTGTTTTACTAATAGTTGAATAACGAATAGTTGTAAATTTTCAATCTTAATCCTATTTTCTTCTTGCATATCACGTTTGCAACATTCGTGGCGCCCAAAACCCCCATGCTAGAGCTCAAAATTTTAATATATATTTTTAACGAGAATATTTTTATTCGTTTCAAGTAATAATTTTAGATCGGAAATATGTCTGAAAATATTTTTAATAACATTCAAGGTCAGTATCAATCATATGCAACTTTTTTTGTACCCGCACGCCTCCAGGTGGCTCAGCGATACCAAAGTAGGCAGAGTACAAACAGCCTATTATGTAGCTTAACAAAAAACAAATAAAATAAAAGGTGCATGTATATGCATTAATGAAGTCTATACTAGTATGTTATTCCAAGATAGCAATTTTTCTTCTTCTTGTTTACAAAAAACAAACTTATAAGAAAGGGTCCCTTTGACACCATTTGGATCTGCCTTGTTTTGGAAATTCTCCATTTTAAACTTACTCGCGCGTCTATGTTACTTACCTATGTTTTAACTTGTTGTTCTCAAGAGCTTTGCTATCAGGAATATATAAAATAATACCAAATTACATAAACTACCACATTGCATTTTTCTATTAAAAGTATTTTTCAATTATTTGTATAACTGATTTGGTTTGGCTGTTGTTAAGCGCAAAATTACACAATCGGCTACCTGTGCTCTGCCCACCATGGGTATCTAAATCTGAGTTTTAGCGTTGTAAACCTGCGTCTCACCGCCATAGAGGGGCCTGTATAACTACCTAATTTGTGTATTATCTCAGCAATCTGTTGACTACAACATCAAATTTTACTATTTTTGATATCATGTAATAGGGAAAATAGTTTTAATTAAGTTTAATAAAAAAAAACTTATAATATGTAATTTAAGTTTTCAAACTAGATTTGTCATAAATATTCTTCAGAAAGTGTAACTGATAACGTTATGAAATATACATGAAAGAAGAAACTTTGATTTATGTTTGGTAATATAAAGCATCAAAGAGCACAAATGTAATATGATTGAAAATAAAAACGACCTATAATATCACTTCTGTTGAAACGTTTTATTAGAACTACATTATAAGCACGTAAACAAACAGCGGAGTATTTTAATTCACGATACCAGATTTAGTTTTGCGTAACTTCATAAAAGACTTTGAACAATCTATCGAGACGCTGTCTTGATCCAAGCAAAGTATATTTAACACAGTTGGCGTTACCCCCTCCCCGTCCACAGCAATGCCTAAGTGGTCCTATGGTTGATACCTACCCTAATGATGATTAAACTGTTTCACAATCGATTTTACCCTACCACTGTTTCAACTGTTATACGATCCATCGAGACACTAACAGAAATGCAATCTATATCACAATCTATCAGGAATTTACCAAAGAAACATTTTAATTGTTAGTTATGCTGTCATGAACGTAGTAAAATTCATATGGAAAAGGTGCTCGGGGAAGACAGAAATGGAAAAATACTGGATAAATAACTTAAAAACAATAATTTCAAATTAGCAGATAAGTTGGAAATTCATAAAACTTTCAGAAATCTAAGAATTGGTTAAAAATGAAATGAGAAACCCAAAAAGATCTCATTAGAAATAACTAACTGATAATGGTAAAATAGCAGCAAGGATTTTTAAGTGTTAAAGATAATGAAAATACCAAAATGGCGACTGAGCCCTTAAAGGATGCAGATGGAAATGCTCTTATTGAATTGTATGAGAGAGATGGCTGAACTTTATATATATATATATGTTCTCTTCTGTTTTTAGAAGAGAAGATATTAGCACCAAGCATTCTATGGGAAATATTGGAATGGATCTGGATCGTGAATCATGAACATATTAATCCCTTTGTGGTGAGTAGAAAAATTTAGAAAGTTTTCTCAATGGATTTAAAGCAATTTTAAGTTAAAATATGCGAGCCTTTCTTTTTCTCATTTTTAATAAGTCAACAAACAGTGGGAAAGTTGCTGATTTTCCTCCTATTTTGATAATAGTTACTTTGGAAATTATAATCCAATTAGCCATACTTCTGTAGTAGGAAATGTTTATCAAATTAGTTAGCGAAATATGATATCAAATGAAAGGCCAACATAGATTAAGCAAAGAGAAATCTTACCTTACTAATATGTTAATAATTTTTAAGAATGTTGCTTGTTACTTGGAAAGTGTAAAAAGTGTGGAATTAGTGTACTTAAGATCTTCAAAAAACTTTTGATAATGTGCTGCACAAAAGATTAGCAAAGAAAATATCATTAGGAGCTTAGGAAAGATATATCAATTATACTGTATGGTGGTTGGAGGGGAGAAAGCAAGATGTTGATATCAAAGGATTCCAATTATCTAAATCCCTGTTACTATTGTAGTGTCTAAGGTGTCATTGCTTGGGCCTGTGTTTTTTCTTATTTATATCAATGATGCTGATAAGGATATAATTAGTAAAGTTGTAAAGTTTACCAATGCATCAAACTCTTGGATATTTCCAGCTGTATTGAAAGTATAGAGGTATTACAGAATGATTTGGGTCAATTGGCAAGTTGGACAAATATTTGGCAAATGATCTTTAATTACAGTTTGTCATGATATAAAATACTGTTTAGTTTAGATATAATTTATTAATTTATTTTGTGAGTGAACATTTTATTAATGTTTACTTTTTTGTTATAATAAGAGTTATAAGCAGACAACTGTAGGTAGTTATGTTAATAATGTTGAGAATATCGAACGTCGCGTGCAATACACTGACGTCGAAAATATAGAGATTTCTAGAAGGCGGGCAAACAATTAAGTGATAGAGATATAAATAGTGAGAGACGAGCAGAAACAGCCTACAGACAATAGAAGAAGAGAGTAAAGTTACAGGCAAGGAAGAGTTCGGGGTGAAGTTAAGTACCGTAGAAGTGATAGGCCTAACAATTAATATTGCTTGGAGACGGCTTGAATGGGTAACGAAGACAAACTTTAATATAAGTTTAACATAACAGCAAAGTTAGAGTAAGGCTAACAGTAGAAAAGGAGATGAGAAGAAGGATTTATTCCGTCAAAGTGTGGTTTTAAAGTAATTAAATCAACTTGAGTGCACTTTGACAAAAGAAACAGAGTATATTGAGAAGAAAAAAAAGAAGACCAAACGATTACGGTAACTTGCGCCACAATTGTAAGTAAATCACTCACAGAATACTAGTGCGATAGTAATAGAGAAGATAGTTTGGCTTGTCAAATGAAATTCTAAAGCAGCTACCCTGTTTTCTAAGGTATATCTGGTGAAAGATGTTACAATTAAGATGATAGTTGGAATTTCGCAAAGTACGTACTCTTGAAAACTCTACAAGTCATGGTTAAACGGAGAGATGTCTTGCATTGTATGAAGGTGAAGTGCGAACGTGCCAATTGGCTTTTCGGAGTTTGACCAGATGTATCATATTTGTAATAAGCAACGCTTTCGTGACCTTATTTATAAGTCTGTAACTTAGTTTTATATTGTTAACTTCGTTTAAAAATCCTCTGTATCAGATGTTCAAATGAAATAATGTGCTGATGCCCAAAAAACGATGTATAGTAAACTATTTACCTACTAGCGTGACGTGACGTGACATACGCGGGCTTTTATTTTGGTTAGTTGTTGTTGTTTGTAGTTAAGCACAAAGCTACACAAAGGACTATTTGTGCTCTGCCCACCACAGGTATCGAAACCCGGTTTCTAGCGTTGTAAATCCGTAGACATACCACTGGGGGCTTATTTTTGTTAGATTTTTTCATTTCAAAGAATATCTGATATAATCATTATTGAGACGTAATAGTTAAAATACTAATATGAAGTACATTGTTCTAAGTTAATGATGCAAAACCCTAATGTAACTTATTGTTGAAAGGTAAGAAATATAATCAAAATAACTTCAAGGATAAGTATGTTTGGATAAAATCCACGATGGATTGTGGATATTTATTTAAGTGATTTATTTCAAGTATTAGGCCGATTGCTGTAAAATGCTTCTCTAGTTTTCGGCGGCCAAACTTTAATATCAAGGACAATTTATACAAAACTATTGAACCAATAAATGGTGTTACCGTGTCAATATTTCTAAAATGCATGAAACAGAATATAGACAGCATCAATGTTAATTTCTATAAAATTAGACCCCGCGTGGCTTAGCTGTAAACTTAAGGGCCTTGTAATGTTAAAATTCAGTATTTGATTCCCCGCAACGGACAATGTACAGAGAGCCCATTGTGTAGCCTTGCGCTTGAAACAAACGAACACTAAATCTATAGAATTAATGAAACAATGTATGTTGTTATCATTGAGGACGAACATAAAATTATAGAATTAATGAAACAATGTATGTTGTTACCATTGAAGACGAACACTAAATCTATAGAATTAATGAAACAATGTATGTTGTTATCATTCAGGACGAACATAAAATTATAGAATTAATGAAACAATGTATGTTGTTATCATTGAGGACGAACATAAAATTATAGAATTAATGAAACAATGTATTTTATGTTCGTCCTCAATGATAACAACAATTAATTCTATAAGAAACAATGTATGTTGTTATCATTGAGGACGAACTTAAAATTATAGAAGTAATGAAACAATGTATGTTGTTATCATTCAGGAACTGAATAAAGACAATATAAAAAATAATTTTTATTGAAATAACGGAACAATATAAGTTGTTATCGTTGTTAAAACGTGGGAACATGTTAAATACAACAAGGATAATTTTTATAAATTTGATGACAATATCTGTTGTAATCGCTGTTGATAAAAGAGTGTAAGATGTAGTATCATATAATACAAAAGAATGAATGTTAACAATAAGTGAACTCTTTGTAGTTATTGTCGATGCAGGTAGAAAAAGTCGTACGTTAAACAAAAAATATGTGCAGGTAAGCCCGCAACTTAGTCCTAGCAATAGTCAACACAATGGCCGTCGTATTATTTTAAATCTTACTTTTCCTGGTGTTTAGTTATTGAAGTGCTAAATTTTCCCGCATGATGGTCACTTCCCGGTTAATAACTGTTGACAACAAGGCCTACTTTTTTCTCTGCTCATGAAATACGGGTAGGTATAAAACTATAGAAAACAGGTCAACTAACCGCGCAGAATCGTTTTTCCTACAATATGTTCAGGTATTCTAAGTTAATCTCTAATTCCAACCAGTTTGTATTAAGATAATCAAACCAGACTGCAGACTTCTTGTTAACATATAAAGTCAGGTAAGTAAATTAGATGAATTTATTGTTCATAACTTAGACAATTCTAATTTCTGCTTTTCTGACCATGCTTATCATATAAAAAATGTAACCTATCACTCAACTTTCGAATAACACTTGAAAGATTAAAACGAAGGACAAAAAACCATATTGATGGACTATATGGTAGCTAGATAAGATGATTTTGTAAACCTGGATGAATACATTCATGAATAACCTCATCTAAAACGGTATGAAGATAGACATAATATAAACACAACAATTAAAACGCGCTATTGTCAAAGTAACTTAGAGTTTTTTGCATTGAAGATTTAATTACATAATTTTGTTGTAAGGTCCGTCACAAAATGTCCAGAGTAGCTAAAATACCTTATAAATCAGATTCTTATGACACAGTTTGTTTTTGTAGCACTTTACAAGCTACCAAATTATTTTCTCCTTTGATAACTCAAGCGATTGGCGGAAAAGTTTCTCTGATGATAGAAGAATTTCGTTGTGACTAGTTCTGTTAATAGCGTCTGACGGCATTTGTCTTTCGAAAGACTTTGAGAAAATAAAAAAGATCTTTGATGAAGACGATTTTGCTAATCAGACATCTACTAGCGTGCTCCTTTGAAGGTCTGAGAGATCATTGCTCTTACCCATTGCCTTACAGATTAACCAAGATGAAACAAATGTGTGCATGTAATAAAAAGGTTTCCAGTCAGTATAAGCTATAAATCAAAATAACTATATAAAGCATTAGCTAACCCCACCAATTTGATTTAATAAATTAATGTTTAAAGATTTCCCTAAAATGTTAGCCATAGTCGTGAAACATGTACACAATAGTTCTCAACTATGCCTGCATACGCATCTATGTTGAATTTATTTTAAACTCCTTTTTTATCAAAGATACTTGCAATTTGGCATGTAGGCTCTTGACTCTTCAGAATATAAACAAATAAAACGTCTTCGAAGGAATTATGAGAAGGAAGGCGAGTTCAAGAGGATATGGAGGCTCCCAGGTTTGACTAAATGGATTTATTTTAGAATTATTGTTAAACAATTGTATAAATTAATATTTTTGAAAATTTTCAAATTTGAGTTCCCATATGAGGTTCAAAGGGGTTGGGATTGTTCTTGGGACTGAATCCAAGGATTTACATTAAAGTTGGCATAAACATGTAAAGCATTTCTAAAAATAATTTGTGAGATTCTTAAGATTGACTGCACTAATTCATATAAACATTAGCATTAATATTTAGGGGATCGTTCAAAATAAGTATCTACGTTTAGATTTTCGAAATATTCATATTAGTGCCTCTAATACGAAATCAAAGGGGTTTGAAGGATTTGAGGATTCCATGGAGTTATTTTTAAAATGACCATTCATGTAAAGGGTATTTCAACTCAAATTGTGCCAAATTATTTGTGGAGTTGTTTTTCCCTTGAATTTTCAAGGGTAACTCACTAAGGCATATTATAACAGTAAGATATTTCCTTTCGTTTCTTTTTCGAATTTACTATTGAACAGCATTATAACTACTTTAATTTGCAATTTTTATCTCAATTAATATTTATTTTAGGACAACTACTACGTGAGGAAGAACGTGAACAGCACGTGAAAGAATGGTATCACTAGCCATAACGTTACATGTATTTCTACAATTATGTTTTATTGGTAGGTTTATCACACTTGTTTCTACAGCTTTACCTTATTAGTGATATTTCTATAATACCGTTTTAATAATATGGTTTTCATGCATAGTTCTACAGTTCAATTTTAGTGGATGAATTTTCACACACTTCTATACACCTGTTTTGTTGTTAGCTCTTTATATATATATATATATATATTTCTTACAGTTAAAAGTGACAATAATCCGGAACAATTAGATAAAATTCCGTGATTATACAGCTTGAAGTAAAGATGAACATTTTATTAGAGGCGTTAATGTACTGTTTTCAGAAACAAGAAGGTCTGAGGTTCTTTCTTTGTGTTAATATATTTGTCTATTTGCCCTCCCATTTTGTTTCTAAAACAATATTTATCAACCATGTAGCTATACAAAACAGTAAATTGTTTTTCTTATAACTACAATTAAAGTAAAATTACATTTAATTGTTATTAATCAATTATTTTCTTTAATTTCTTCAGGCTTAATGCTGATTGATTCGTCCATGTTACAGGTATGTGAATAATACTTTTTTTAACAATAGACAGGCCCATATGCAGAATGTTTGAAGGGGGGGGTCTAATTTATGAGATCAAAAACCAACACATATTGTACGAAGCACAATCAGCATGCAAAACATGCTAATGCTACGGGGGTTTTGGGACATGCCCCCCCCCCCAGAAAATTTTTAAAAATAGGTGCTATGAGATTAAATCTGGAAACAATTTTGCACGAAATATAGCTTAAACAATTGCATGACTGTTCACGTAAAATCCACAAACATCCAATGAAAAGCCAACAAATCATCATTCTGCTGTGATACTACATGGGGAGCTAGACTTAAATTAACATAAATATGTATGTTTTATTATAGTAAAATACTGTGCTATCTACGTGCAGAGTAGTTATTAATTATCAAATTATATTACTAATTTGAATAACTTTGTACACCAATAGTATATGAGCTATTTCAATCATTGGCTATCATATATGTACATATATGCACTACTGAAATAACATGTTAGCATGCTCCATTTTTCTGGGGTGATATTCTGTAAATAACTTACATTCAGTTTCAATGTTGATAGCAGTGTCATAATGATTATGTATTAAAGCTAGAGCACTCAGTCTTTGTTGAACTTATGAACCCATTCAACCAGCGTAGAGCAGATGCCGAACGTTTACATGAACATGAACTTTGTGGCAGTGTGGCAAAGAGTTTCAGTAACATAAAGATATTTAGTACACTGAAGCACACTTTTAAGCAGTCAGCTAGCATTTGTGCCTGTCCTGAAGTTGTATAGAAAACCATATTGTCTTCCATCGATCAAGTTTGTCAAAAATATCAGGATTTGGAAAATCTTTCCCTGTAAAAACCTTTGGCCTGTCTGATATCAAAAATAGAAAACTCTTGTGTGAGTTTTTATGTCATGAGTTTTTGAATTGATGCTGCTTGTTTTACACGTGCAACAAATCTGGAGGAAAGATTACTGATAATGTGGACAAGAAATGAAATGGTTACTGTTTTCTTAAAGTAATCCTCCACGGAACTATATTCTGCATTTGTACGTTAAGTTTGTCGTTGACTAACTCATCGCATGATAACATTAATATTAGATTTGTTTACAGTATTACTAGTGTGCTTGAAGTTACGATGTGAATTATCATCTACCTTCACCCTTAGTGAAGTCAGTTCTTTACAGCATTGCTCTATTAGGAAAACACTAGAAACAATGTCTTGCCTTGGACCTTGCAAATTTACAGAAGCTTTTTTCAAGTAGTAAAGGGAACGTTGTAAAGCCAATAAGTAAAAAATGAATTCGAAGGATTCCAGAATTTTTAGATAACAATTTTTCATCTTCAGCAGCCTAATTGTCATTAAACATGTAAAATGATAATCATCTCCATACACAATAATCTCATACATATAATGTAAGAGTGAAAGACATAAACTGAACCTTTCCCAACCTTCAATATTCTCAACCCAGCGTATAATGCATACATCGAGTAGTGGAAGACGTGGTGAAGTTGCTCCTTGCTGGATGTCGTTTTCATAGATTGCCTTTAATAATTCCCCACATTTAGGTGAGGATTTAATCCAAATAGTTATTCCTTCCACTTGATCGATACAATTTCACAATGGTGGAACTGAACAAGATTAAGTGACTGATTCCGCAATGAGTGTACAAGGTCTTCCTTTGCATAGCCAGCCATGGTGAATGCTACATCATATCCTTAAAGACGCAATTCATTTAGAGATAATCCAACATCATTCAATATCTTTGTAATTGCACATACAATATCTATCTGTTGCTCTGACCCTCTGTAGCTTAATAAAGCCAATAAATTCCTCCCTAATTTCACAGTTGTTATCTATAAAGCGGATACATATTGGTAAATGTTCCACATTATGAGAAGACACTTCACCAGCAAGAACAGAATATAATCCACCCTTTTTTACTTCATCAGTAATGTTTACTCGAATTACATCATATCCCATGACATTGATGGTGTCATGTAGCATTTTTTGCCTTGGAATGATACAAATGAGCTTTCAGTATTTCATCATTTTCAGCATAATGTTTCAGCAAGGCCAGAATATTGCCAGGATATTTAGAAGAATTTACATCTTAAGTATCGCCACGAAATGCCAAGCCTTGTTTTCCTCAAAGCAGAATGGTACGAACAATTTGACAGTTTGACGAAAAATATGTTTATTCTGAATTATACGCGACTGAAGGGCACTGTTGGTAATAATATCAATTTTACAGGATGATGGATATTCAATGGAAGCCTTCAAAGCATTAGCAGCCTGAATAGAATCACGATGATAAACAAGTTTAGAATGATTGCTTAAAGTATCGCTAATTTTTATCTGGTTATTAAATGTTTTGTTAATAAGTGCTATTTTATCACGTCGACTATACACTGGAAGAAGGTTAGCATAAGGATCACAAAAAATGCCATCCAATTTTGGGCTGTATAATAACCATGAGTATTTTTCAAGTCAAGCTATTTTAAACTTGCGGTTACACCCATGAGAAAAGGTGGTAGGAAAAGCTTTAGGTGGTGCCCCAAGTTTATAAAGAAAG
This sequence comes from Limulus polyphemus, assembly GCF_000517525.1. Taxonomy (NCBI): domain Eukaryota; kingdom Metazoa; phylum Arthropoda; class Merostomata; order Xiphosura; family Limulidae; genus Limulus; species Limulus polyphemus. Next base: position 78,851 of record NW_013667470.1, read on the forward strand.
GAATACTTTTCAGTATTTGATAGATTACTAATAGCTTGATATTTTTCATCAAATGATTTTGTTGGTGTCAATAAACTGCTAATGTCAATGCACGGCTCAGTGACTACAGAAATACTGTGACAAATCTCTGATGAATCCATGATTGCTGTAGTGCAGTTCGATGACGATGGTCCAGGAAGAACGGATTTGTCAATCCTTGAAGCAGTTTGAGGCTCAAGTAAACCGGTTT
>NW_013667470.1:80045-86591 GCF_000517525.1 Limulus polyphemus
ACGGCTGAAAGGGCGAGAGCATGTTTGGTGTGTGAGGGATTCGAACCCGCGACCCTCAGATTGCGAGTCGAGTGCCTTAACGTATTTAACGTTTTCTACATAGTCTACATTCTTCTGATGAAATAGTCACGTGCAATGGCTTCTATTCACACTTTGTGATTGGAATCTCGAAGCCGTATTACTACTATCAGGTTTTGTAGGATGGATTCCTTACAGTAGATGTCTTTGATTTGTTGGCGATAAATTTCAACAACAAACAAACACCAACACGTTCAACTTGTCTTAACATAATATATTAAGATAAGTCAAACGTATATGCAAATATTCGTTACATTATTGGTTACCACAGTTGTATTCAGAGCTTTAAATAATTTTCTTTTTCGTCAAAGTCTACACAGTCTGGTTCAATTACTTTAGAATACAATTGACAAGATGAATTATTCTTCTCTGCTCTGTTATAACAATACAGTCTGTGATAATTTAACTTTAAAAATCGTTACTATACTATACGCTAAACTCATAATCACGCGATCTAGATCTAAATAATAATTTTTCGACGCAATACTAGATACTCTGATGCAATAATACTCAATTAAAACAATTTAGAAAGTTCTAGTAACATGACACAACAATATAACAATCATTAACTCATAACAATTGAACATACACCCTAAACAACGTATGATTCTTAAACAATTAAGTAAACAAACTTGCCATAAACTCTCTCTTCTAAAAATAACTAAATATGCGCTATAATTATATAAGCATAATTTTTTTTACATCACGAAAATTGCGGGTTCGGCAGAACCTCTCGAACCCCCCCCCCCCTCCTGCGAGAAAATGCGTTTATTCTAAAAATGATCTAATTAGATTAAACATGAATTTTATTTTAAGCAAAATGACATAGTTATGAATCAGGTCCTGACCAATAACTTATTATGAGTTAACCAATCACATTCCAGGAAATAATTACATCCTTGACGATAACCAATCACACTAAAACTCTAAATAATTTTTTCAATGTAACCAAAGTTCTAATTAAAACTTTGGATAATCTTTGTTCTGCTTCAATATGACCTGCGCCCGGCATGGCCAGGTGGTTAAGGCACTCGACTCGTACTCTGAGGGTCGCGGGTTCGAATCCACGTCTCACCAAACACGTCACACCAAACATGCTCGCCCTTTCAGCCGTGGGGCCCTATAATGTGACGGTCAATCCCACTATTCGTTGGTAAAAGAGTAGCCCAAGAGTTGGCGGTGGGTGGTGATGACTAGCTGCCTTCCTTCTGGTCCTACACTGCTAAATTAGGGACGGCTAGCGCAGATAGCTCTCATGTAGCTTTGCGCGAAATTCAAAAAAACAAACAATCAATATGACCAATTTTAAGTTTTAATGGTAGTATTAATACTATTAATTTCAGTGCTTGAAAAAAAATAGGCTGTTTACCAGTATTTCTAGTAGAAAGTTCTCAAATATCTTAAATCACTTTATTTTACAAATAAAAATTTATATTATCTATGACATTTTATTAGCTAAGGCACAAAGCAATATTATTCATCATTTTTATTATATAATGTTCTTTCTTATAACAGTTGGTAGGACAGTGGAACTCGAAATTTAACCCTAATCCTTGGATTGCCAACCATCCCCCAATCAGAGTACAAGAGCCTGAAACTACGAAAAGATCCAAACACAATAATATACTGGAAACGACTGGTGTCAACTCTTCATCTATCATTGATAACAATAATACTACCAATGGTATTTTGAAGCAGGACTTTGTGGAAGATCCATATTTAAAGTTTGGTTTAGCTGAAGACAAATTATCTTTATCAACTAGCTTCTCGAATCCTTTCCAAGTAACTGAGATAGCACCTGATGGGGGTGGAATGTTTCATGATTCTTTGGATTCTTCAGGATTAACTCTAAAACAAGCTTTTCTGGAGTCACTAAACTTACAACAGCAACCAGGAAGAATTCCTCAGGGGAACCAGTCCCCTATGTTTATAACCGACGATACTATACCTGAAAACTTTCCACAAGCGAATGGAGTAGTTTTTCCAGGAGTTGTTTCTTACGGTGATTCAGTATTTCAACAGAGACCCTTTATTCAAAGATATGGATTTCCCTTCCCAACAAACAGTCATGATGGAGGGTTTATTCCACCTTTCCGCCCATTGAGACACGGATCTGTCATAGCTTCACCATTCTTAGGCCTCAGAACGGGTTCCTTGGCTCCAGGAGGTTCCTTTTATCCCAGTAAAACCCCAAGTAGTAACAAACTAGTACTTTCAGCTGCATCCATACAAGAAAACCCACAGCTAGCTCCAGAAGTAAATCAAGGCATTGCACCATTTGGACAGATTTCTCCTTTTGGACATTCCGTTCCAAAGCTTTTAGGTATCCAGAGTTCTCAACCAAACCTGGGACCACTACGAGCTACCCAGCTAGGTACCATGAGATATTTTAGCCCATGGCTAAGAGGCAGAGGAATACCTTTGAACGGTGGCTTTCTTTATAACCGAGAAGTACCTTTGCAGTTTAATCATTTTAGATGCGAAAATTATGATCTTCCAGGCCATTATGCTGATATTGAGGCAGGTTGTCAGGTAGGTGTTGAATAATTCGAGTTCGCATTGAAGTAGAATGATGGGTGGTTATACGCACGTCAAAGTAGTTAGTCGGATGTGACATATATATGTATATATGAAATGCTATCGATGCAGATTATCAAGTAGGTGCTTTTATATGAACAACATCAGAGCAAGTGTTGAAATCCACGGGGTGAAGGAGTGGTAAAGTGCCGGGTAAGTATTGATATATACAGTTGACATCAAAGCATGATTTGATATCGCAGCAGGATGTTAAGTGTTTAATAAAGGAAAATTTTCAAACAGTCAGTTTATCTCATAAATGTTCATATATACACAAATTGACACGGAGAAAATCTGTTAGGTAAGTGTTAAAATGCACACCGTTTGTTTGTAATTAAGCACAAAGCTACACAATGGGCTATCTGTGCTCTGCCCACCACGGGTATCGAAACCCGGATTCTATCGTTGTAAGTCCGCAGACATACCGCTGTGCCACTGGGGAGCTATGCACACCGTAACAATGATGCAGATTAATAGGAAAATGCTGATAAACACGACTCGACATTAAACATGTTGATGTGCACAGGGTGTACCAATGCAGGTTGTTGGTAAGTGTGCTGTACACAAGTTGTACTCGTTGGTAAGTGTTGGCGTACACGGGCTAACAACAAAATAAAACTTAGGTAAATACTGATATACACCGCTTAACACTGGGATTGGTTGTTGAGTAACTTGGTAGTAATGTGGACTTACATTAAAGTACCTGGGTTTAGATCGAGGTAGGTTGCTGAGTAACTGTTTTCTTTACATATAATATTTTGAATGTGCGCATAACTAACGGCATTTATAAAAGTACTTCATTATGTGTACACCTGGTAGTTTTAGTTGTTTAATCTACATATTTTAAACAATATTTTGGTAAACGTAAAATATTGGATCCAGTTATTGGATGGAAGATTTAGCCTTTAATAAAATGTTATCATTCCGAACATTCGCATAATTTAAAGATTTATCAACACAAGTCTGCGAATTTAAACTTCATAAAAGTTGTTTTGGATTTAATAACGGATTTCCATAATTCAGTTACACAGATTTCGAAAATAATATTCATTTTTTTGTCTATAATCTAAGGATTTTTTACAAATCTGGAAGAAAAAAATTTTACTTAGATCAAATTATTATTTCGTTTACCACAATGAATATTTTTTATTATTATCTTTGGGTTATAGAACGATCAATAAGACTCTTACGTCGCGATTGGTCTAGAGAAATCTATAACCAGAGTTTGTCAACATTTTAAGCATAACAAAATGTGACCCGATTTCAATGAAATTGGTTCATTTATGTAAAAGTACATATGACGTTTTGTGAAAAATCTGTACTTGATGAAGAAAAATGCATGCCATTTTCGGATTCAGCGAACAGGAATTACTGTATAACATGTAAAAAATTCAAGACAATATAACCATCGCAGGCCTGTGGAATTAACTCTTTAAACCCACAGTTTTTGCTGTTCTGCCTGAATTGCTCCCTAGTGGCACAGTGGTATGTCTGCGGACTTATACAGCTAGAAACCGGGTTTCGATACCCGTTGTGGGCAGAGCACGAATAGCCCTTTCTGTAGCTTTGTGCTTAACAACAAACAACAACCTGCCGGAATTTTCTTAATATTGTCTTCAGCATCAGGAGGTACCCACGTGAAGTATTTTTGAGTAAATAACCTATTGAACATGTGGTGTCAACGTCGATGGGAAAGTCGGCATTTTCGGCCTGACGCTGACAGTTTTCGCTCTGGTTTGAGGAGTTAAGCAATCATCCCTATGTTGTGACAGAGATTTAGAACTAGTCTACGATCAAAGTGAGCTATATGCGCTGTGTCCACTGCGGGGATCGAGCCCCGAAATATAGCGTTATAAGTTTTGAAACTTACCGCTCAGTCATCCGGGGCTCTAGTTAAATATGATAGTACAGAAACTTATTTAATGTACTTTTTTCTGTAGTCTTTTGTGCAATGTTTAGAATATCTAGTGATGAATATAGATTTTTGTTCGAACCAATGGTTTTTCTAATTATCTAATGAAAAATGAATTTTTGTTTACAACTTTCAGAATATTAATAAGAACTGTGGAATTGAAGACTTTAAAGGTTTTGAATGCTTACGTTAATAAATGTATAAAATTCATCTAGATTTCAAGCTGTGATATAGATTTAATTAATAATGTATATATCTATTTTCCCCCCAAATAGGTTTTTCACTTGTGTGACGTAGAGAAACGTCACACAGTATTTATGTGTCCACCAGGAACACTTTTTAACCAACCGCTCCAAGCTTGTGATTGGGCCTATAGAGTTCGCTGCGCAAGTTCTGCCAGATTCTTCAAATTTAAACGGACGAGTTGCCAAGGGAACATCTAAGGATTTTAATTAAAAGTAATAGTTACTATGTAGACAATAAAAAAAGTCTAGTTTTGAAACGATGATTGGCTTTTACCAATCGTATATTAACTACATGGTGTTCCATTCACGTTAACTTTTGTTAAAATATCAGCCTGCTGTTAGAATAGTTATATTTGACACAGCTTGTGTTTTCTTACCAAAATAAAGGTTCTACATACCAAACTTTAAAACTTTTGCCCTATTTTCCGCTATACCTATATTATCCTACCTAACAGTGATTGTTTGTCACACTCATTTTACGTTGAACTACCTCTACATTCAGCAATATAATCAGCCCTTCTAGACCGGATGTACAATACAATAACAGCAGAAAAAACTTGAAAATAATTAGAAAGTGAAAACTAAATCAGTCGTAGATCAGTTAATCCATAGTCCAACTACCCCTAACTAAGGTTTGTTTAACTGGACTAAGATATTCTGTACTTTAATAAATCATAAATAAGAAATAAATAAATACTCTAACATATTCACAACTACAATTTTTTTTTACTAATAACAGGTCAGAAAAAAAATCAGTCAATAAGTAAATAAATGTACGGTTCAACCATTCATAGTAGAATAAAGCCAATCTGTTTCATAGCAAGGAAAATGCGCCATAACTGTAAATTCTATAAACCAACAAGTCATAGCAAAGAAACTGTAAAACTATTCAGCTCTAGCTGCGGAAATTCGCATACGAAAAACTTTACTTTAATTAAGTAGTTATTTTAAAATCAGCGTAAGCAGCATTAATATTCATGTAAAATATAAAGAAGTGAAATAAAATTTGTGAAATCAATTACTTGTCTTGAGTGTGCAAGCTTTATGTAAAACAAACATTTAAGTTTTTTTCTTTTCGAACATCATCGCCATTTTGTGCAATTTAAGGAAAATAGTACCAAGGGAAAAAAAAAACCACTATGATAGCAATCTAGAAAACAAATCAAGAGCCTTTGGCGTTTTCAAAGTGTATCATCTTTACGGGATTCAGGACTACCGAGAGCCATCGTACATCATGGGAAGAATTGGTATGTGTCCTGCCCCTTCTTCTAAATAGTTTTTGAAATTATGACGCGTATACGATCAAACTACTTTGTTCTGCAAAGAAGTTTACGTTCTACGTAATAACACGTGTTTGAATTTACTAAAAAAAACAAAAAAAAACAAGTTGTTCAGGTAATATAGTATTAGTTGAGAAAGAACTCATTGATATATAATACATATTCATATGTATATAAAGAAAGAAAAAGAGTTTGTTTTAGAGCAAAGCTACATTGGGCTATCTGCTGTCTCCACCGCGGGGAAACGAGCCCCGGGTTTTAGCGTTGTAAACCCGTACACATGCCTTGTCCCACCGGCAGACGAGTAACAGAGATACGAAGAGTTTCTAGCTCTTTATCACTAACATTAATTCTTTGGTTTCATTAATATATTTATTTCTAATTTTGATTATATTGTTGCGTCAGCGAGATCACGTGACTAGTGTCACGCCACCCGTTTTCTAGAACTATCCTG
>NW_013667470.1:87389-88306 GCF_000517525.1 Limulus polyphemus
CGTAACAATATTATCTCTTCTTTATCATAAATACTTTGTGGTTAGATCTATTTCCTATGTTCCTTCTGAATTTTTTAATATTTTTAATTATCTCTTTCTGTCGCATTTCTTCTCTTTTGTCCTATTCCGTTCTTCTTTTATACTGGAAATCATCAACGGACTTACATACATATTACCGTCTAAGAAGATATTGTCATTTTGACACCGAAACATATGAAGAGTCTTTTCGGGCGAGTCCCTGTATTTAATTGAATAATTATAAAAGTAAGATGTTAACGTTGTATTGCTTTTAATTGTAAATAATATATAGTTAACTAACAAACTTGTGTGTTTTTGAAATTCAAAAATTGATAGAAACAAACACTTATACTTCCTTAAATCCGGAAATTGTCCAGAAGTCTCGAATATTTCTGAATAGTGTCTTCTTTACACCAGGAACATTCTGACGAAGAAAAAAAAAGTAATCGAGTGTTTGTTTTAAAATATGTTCTTCTCCTTAGAAGGAAAATCTGGATGAAGGGACCAATCAGTTTGAATATTGTTACGTCTCCGTTTGTTAATTGATTTTCCGTAACTTCGTTCCGACGAAACTTAAGCGACACAAGTTCTTTTCTTAATAAAAACTGGTTTATTCTTTCAGAATACAACTTTACCGATACACTCAACTTCAACAATCGCGCTAAACAAACGCTGTAACGTCTCTCGTGCTCTCTGACTGCAGTTCAATTACTCACTGTCTATACACACATTACACTCCCCTCTTTTATATATACCGGTCTACCCTCTATCCAGTAATTACTAGAGCATTCGCCAAATTACAGGATAGTTCTAGAAACGTGGCGTCACGGTGGTCATGTGACTCGCTGACGCTACACTGCCCCCTCCTTAATATTGTTCGTCCCGAACAATAACCACAC
>NW_013667470.1:89306-90269 GCF_000517525.1 Limulus polyphemus
AGTTTCCATTTTTCTTCTCTTTTTTTTTCTATCCCACTCTCTGACACCAATTTGTTACGTCTGCGTTTGTTAATTGATTTTCCGTAACTTCGTTCCGACGAAACTTAAGCGACACAAGTTCTTTTCTTAATAAAAACTGGTTTATTCTTTCAGAATACAACTTTACCGATACACTCAACTTCAACAATCGCGCTAAACAAACGCTGTAACGTCTCTCGTGCTCTCTGACTGCAGTTCAATTACTCACTGTCTATACACACATTACATTCCCCTCTTTTATATATACCGGTCTACCCTCTATCCAGTAATTACTAGAGCATTCGCCAAATTACAGGATAGTTCTAGAAACGTGGCGTCATGGTGGTCATGGGACTCGCTGACGCAACAATATTATCAAAGAACATTCTTGATGTCTTTCAGAAGCATCCTGACAGGCCCACCGAGAGGGCAAGGAGACGAGTCCAGGAATATTTCCTCAGAGCCCGCCTCCCACTAGAGGGTAGATTAGAGCAGCAATATATATATGGAATTTATCAAATCAATACATTATCCGTGTCTTCAATCACTTCACATTAAGCGTTTTTGCATAATATTATTTACCTTTTAAAATAAAGATCGAAAACTTTTATTTAATGACGATTAGGAACACCGTACTTCGTAAGTTTCAATTTATATGTATCTTATATGTGTTCATATGTATCTTTATATGTGCATATGTATCTTTATATATGCATATCGTTACGTCTCCGTTTGTTAATTAACTTTCCGTAACTTCGTTCCGACGAAACTTTAGCGACACAAGTCCTTACTTAATAAAACTGGTTTATTCTTTCCGAATATAACTGTACGACACACTTAATTTCAACAATCGCGCTAAAACAAACGCTATAACAACGAACGTGCTCAATAATACTCTCTGACTGCAGATCAATTACTCACTGTCTACACACACATTGTTCCGTC
>NW_013667470.1:91269-119360 GCF_000517525.1 Limulus polyphemus
GGCGTGGTAATAGTCACGTGATCTCGTTGACGCAACTAATTACTTTTTTTTTTTTTACTTTTAACCAACGTTTCGCCTTTGCGGCTTCCTCAGGGTTAATATACACAACTGTTTGATATTATAATAGCCGTTAAATTGACGTAAAACAATTGTGTATATTAACCCTGAGGAAACCGCAAAGGCGAAACGGAAACGTTGGTTAATATATATATATATATATATATGGAGTGTAAAGGTCGTTTTTTTCTACATTTTTTATCAAAAGGTGTAAATCCCTCCAGTATACATTACAAATTTTGAAAGACAACGAAATAATCAAAAGCTAACTTGGAAAAATAAAATGGTTGATTCGCACGACAAGCTTTATGCTACCAAACTGTCCGAGGTTCTATTATGCGTGACTATTGTCCGACAAGCGACCCAAAACACGAGAGCTAAAAACAATAGAAACAAAGGATAATAATTCTGGAAATAATCCACTTTTATACTCAGACAAAGCGTTAGTGTGGTATTCCATAAGTCCTCGGGTAACACACTTCAACCAATTGCTCACATACGATTTTAAGCTAGTTTGTACAGGTTTCTGTATCTCCTGTCTGAGTAAGCTACCTTTGTAGAAGTTCGTACAGAAATACATACATACTAGCTTGAAACTTAAGAACAAAGATCGCAGTATGTTAAAGAGTTATTTCATGTTTACGGCCTTACAATATCTGGTCAGCACGAAAGTGATTAACTATATCGGAAACTGTAATGGAAATGTGGAAAACAACAATAACTTCATGTACCTGAATAAAGATACATGCTATGCTTCTTTCGAAAAGGTGAATTTAGAAACTATTACTGTTACAACAACACTGAGAACTTGAGCAAATTGATTCAATGATCATAAGCATGCTACAACAATTTGAAATATTCTTTACTTTGTGATATATTTTTCAAATATGTTATTTTGTAGTTTTAAAAAGTGTTGACATGGTAAAAAAATGCTACTTATAAAGTACAAAAGAAACTTCTGAAATAATTATCTGAAAGTTGCCTAAAACATCAGTTTTCAACCACGTTAATCAGCAATTCTTGTTGTGTGCACTTAAAATTATTTCTTCTTTGTAAGTAAATACTTCTGTTATAATTATCAGTTTATAGTAATAAATAGCATGAGCGGGGATTGAGGAAACATTTTGATTTTGGTGTTGTAGTATATTGCTCCTATCACTTTCTCATCTAACGACACAAAACTGATTCATGCGTTTTGCTTTGATAATTGTTTATTGTGAAGCAATTATTTCAAATCTAAATAAAATCCCTCTTTATTTACTGGCTATGTGAAAGGTGCTTATACTGAGGTTAATCATGTTTTAATAGAACCACGCTTCAAGTCTCGTGCTGCCTTTGAAACTACTTCTTCCATCCTTGGTCGTGTTCAGTCTTATAGTCATGATTACACACTACTAACCGACATCGTAATTTTAATTTCATGAAGTTTCTTTGAATTACCATGATATCAGCTTTATGCCATACATCTTGACAAACTTTCCACAAACTAAGAACAAAAAAGTCAGGTTGATCTATATCGAGATATTAGACATACAAGTAGTTGAATGAGATTGCTGTAATTCCTGTTTATTTAACCATCTTCTTTCTCTTGAATACAACCATTGATTTTGATTTATGGCTCTAAGCTTATGAATTTTTGGCTTGTGAGTCCTCGTTAGCTCCATTTCCTTGTTAATGGTACCAAAAGATACGTCTAATTTCATTACAATGGGTTTTCGTAGCTATTGTCTTCACTTTGTTGATTAGGGTTTTACTTTGAATTGATTTGGGGGTGTGGATTTGGAGACCATATTCGCTCTACTGTATAAGTTTTATTCGCTTTTGTGAAAAACACTGGAGACTCCTTTTCTTGAACTATTATAGTTTCCTTAGGTACAACATCGTTTAAAAATCTCGCTATACAAATATCTTTCCCTGGCCAAAGATTGTTGCAGAAAACTACCTAGTTATACGTCTATCCTTGGTACATTACTTTGTGGATGGTTGGTATTCTCACTGTGAAAGAAATCGAATAAATAAGTGTTGAACATGTCACTCGTGGTACCACGACTTGCACCTACGTGACATACTGCTGCTTTAACATACAAATCTTTGATGGAAAGTATTTCTAATCCTTTGTAATAGGTTTAGAAAGTTCTATTCCCAGTTTCATCAGAAAGCAGAAAAATATATTTCAATATTCATGGCGGATAAGTATAAAAAGTATATAACATGTATTTCTGAAGTATAACATGCTTTAGGGCAAATCTGCACAATGGTCTGTCTATGCCTTATTATTTGCAGAGGAATTGAACTCCCAGCTTTTAGCATAAACTTATCGCTCATCTCCAAACGTGTTGAATCCAGATCTTTCTACCGGGATGAGGGAATGTGAAGCTGGGGGAATGAATTAAAGTTCGACAAAATGGAAAATACTGTACTTCAGAGGGGGATTTTTGCACAAGGGAAATTCCCTTCCTGTACACCCCCTGAATTCAACACTGCCACCCAAGGTGACAGCTCTAAAAGACCAAAGCGTTGTTCTTGTTGCTAAGCAGAAAGCTGCACAAAGAGCTATCTGTGCTTTGTTCACAGCTGGTACTGAAACGCTTGCGCAGTTTTGAAAATTTAAAATAAACATTTATTATAATAGTGCTTTACTAATTTGACACATACATGTGTGTTACAATATTTTACATGACACTAGGTCTTGTTTTTGTAAATTTTAGTTGAAACGTATTCTAAAAAATATCCTTATGATGTTAATTGGTATCTATTTTCTTAAATTCCCCCTTTCTTTCTTTTTTTGTTAATCTACTTGACAATGTTTTTTTTATTATTATTTCAGAGGGCGCTCTCGGTGTCTCCTGGTGTGTGGGCAGTTGGATGCTGGATGATATAGTCTATAAGTTTGAGTAATTTCTTAAGACTTTTACTTTGACGGGCTATTAAACTTACTTAAAATTAAATAGTTAAAAACTAGAAATGTCCGAATTAGATGAACAACAAACTACTGATGCTAAGAAAAATAGTATTGGTATTCCTGCAGCTGATTTTGTGGTAAGGAAAACCAAAAACATAATTTTATACTTAAATTTTCCCCAAATTTGGTATGGTATAACAGTCGTAAAATTTAGTACCAGTAGAAACAAGTAAACGAACCTTGATAATGATACATCATAGAGTACTACTACTGATTTACTAATGGTAGAAGAGAGTAGAATTAGGCAGTAGACTAATAGTAACACCAGTAAAACCATTCTACCGATACAACATTACAAGTGTATCATGTAGGAGTGAGTGTAGTCTTAAAATTTAAACTTCGAGGTCTTGCATTTCACTTTTACACTTTACAGTGTTTGTTGTATTGACTACTTCTGAGAATATATTATATGATGGACACACCCAGTGACCCACTCACCGGGCACTGCAGTAACTTACGAGTTTATTAATGATTAATTATTAATGAAATTGTATTTAATTATTATGGTGCATATGTTAATGGAATACCGAGAATATCTGAATATATTCAGCTGAGAAAATAATTAGTAATGAAGTATGATATCTCAGAGTAGTAAGTATTGTAAATACATTCTCTAAGTGTGTGTTATATAGTATATTATATTAATATGAAGTTAATAACCATAATTATGTGACACTGTGAAAAACTACGTTGTACATTTTCATGCACAGCTGGTGAAATTCTTCATCAAAGCATCAGAAAATCAACAAATTTGATACAAATTTGGTGAGGAAGGTGCTTGCCTAGTTATCAAAATTAAGATCTCGTTACCCAATCATTAAGATTGGCATGGTACAGTGATAGTGTGAGAGCCGGTGTCAATGACTATGTGACATTGTATATGTAACAGGTACCAGCAGTAGATTAATTATTTCAAGTTACATATATCATCTTAGGTAGGTATGAAATTTTCACATACCTTCATTCATAAAAGGATATCAGTGTTTTCTTTTGGTACTTTGAACTTGTGTATTGTGAGTATACAGTATATTTTTTTATATGAATATTAGCAGATTTTTATCTATTAATATGTAAATATGTTAGCAGGTTGCATACAGAGAGCAGGTTTTCAGGATCTTGAATGCAAAGGATGGTTTTAATCCTCAATTTGTAAATGAACCTACTAGGAACAATACTATTTTAGATTTACTTTTAATTTGTAATATAGAAATGGTTGAGAGAATGAAGACAGGAATATATGGGTGCAGGTGATCAGTGCTTAATTAGATGTGATGTTTTACTGTATAGGGAGATCAATAATAATGGATTCTGGTTATAAATTTAAAAAAAAGCAAATTTTGACAAGAACTGTATGCTGTGCATTGAGTAACTGAATTAATTGTAGATACTGATCAGAGATAAAAAAATTTTAATAAAATGTTAATATTTAATTTAGATGTTCTTTATAGAAAAAAAAAGGTGACACAAGTAAGACCAGGTTGACCCACAAAGACTATAAATGATAAAATCTAAGAAAAGCATTATAAATTTAAGAAGTTTAGATTGCCTGATATAGTGGAAGACTTAGAGGATTGTAGAAGAATAGATTAAGGCCAACTGGTCAAACAGGACATTAAGAAATTGAAAAGGGGTGTATGAAAAAAGGTTGACTGAAAATGTAAAAATTAACAGTAAGTATTTCTTTAAATACATAAAAGTAAGATAAATTTTTGGATGGGAGTAGAGCCTTTGAGTGATGACAAAATACAACTAATTTCTGATGGTTGAAAGATGGCTAGGTTATTAAATTATACTTAACTTTTTCCTAATTCAGATTTAAGCAATATTCCTCATCCTGGACAGTTGCTAGACCATTGGTTATGAGCTTGTTAAGAAAAATTGGAAAATTTTGAATTATAAGGGCTGGATTTGAGTTTTAGTTTTTAGTTTAGTGGATGAGACAGACAACATGGACTAGTAGTTCCCTTGTTGCTTTTAAATTTTGTGTTAAGTCTTATAACATTTCATGAAATTAAAACTAGATATACCTACACAGGGTCCCCAAAAGTGTTCTATTTCAAGAATTAATAAAACCAAAATAAAGAGTGCCAAATATTTCTATTTCTTGTGTATTTAGTTCATATGTTATGACGTGTTGTAACCTACAGAGTGCATAATTCTTCTCATGGCTCATAGCATGTGCACATTTTACTAACATCATAACAGTAAAAATTGCAACATTATCAATTTCTCATGTGACATCATTTTAGTATCTGCTGACTGACTGACAGACAACACACTACTGTTTATTGGTGTGAGTGGTTAAAACAAGTGACCTCTCCAGGTGACCTTATTTCAGTACAATACATAAGATTTAATAGGTACAGTATTTATAGAAAAAAATATTATGAAAGACCATTTGTAATTATGAAAAAACAAAACATTATTTATTTAAACTGAATATTGCCAAACATGCATATCCTTTAAGAAAATTAAGTCTGGTATTTAATATATTTATGACAAATTAAATTAACCATAAATAATCCTTTATTTTTGTGTAGAAACCCAAGGTTACTTTAGGCTTAGAACCTCAGTCTGTTTCTGTGTATGCTTTTAGGATATCAGATTTAATTTATATTTTTTACAGAAAAACAATTCCTTACAATTAATCTAACATGCCAAGTTTATATATAAGTAACTATGAATGTATAAATTTAAAACCTTAAATTTGAGCTAATGTGCTCTGATAGAAGTAATTAAAGTGCAACACATTCCAACACAGAGGCTAGAAAGTGTTTTTCTTCATACTGTTTTATAATTCCACATACTTTATAAGGTAAATGGGAAATTTTTGTAAAGTGACGATGACAATTTGAAGTGGGAAACCTTTAGGGACAAATTACTACAAGTATGAAGCAAGTATCTTCTGATTGGAAAAACTTATAATTGGCAAACTTATGTCCAAATTGCTTACAAAAGAAATCAAATAGAAAATTAAGTAACGAGTTCAGAAAATTCAAACAGGATAGAATGGATGATTTAGTGGCTTGTATAAGTACTAGAGAACTGATGTAAAAAAGGTATAAGGAAAGTGAAAAAAATATTTGAGAAACAGTTGGCAGAAAATGATAATCCTAATTGTATAGAATGTTTTAAGTATGATAAAAGGAACCAATTGGGCCTTTAAAAATGAAGGTGAGAGGTATTATCATCCCATTAAAAACAGGAGTAGCATTAGTGGTTTTCTAATCTTCAGGCACCTGCCCACTGTTTAGTGACCTCCAAAAATGAGAGAGAAGCTCAGATATCTAATCTCTAACTTTCTTTAAACCTGTGGGACAACAAGGGGTTAATTTCTATATGATTCAGGTCAATTTCAATATTTTTCCATAAAATGTCTCGGGAATAATAACTTGTAAAAACAGAAAATAACATTCAGAAGTTCAGCCAGTTAAATAAAAGCCTTGCTATCAGCTTCCTTTAAGGGCTCGATTTCAATTAAAAATTTTGCTTATCTTTAACATACGTAAAAATTCTCATCATCCAGTCGTTTAATGGTCCTGTTGAAATTTCTAATTTTAACCCTTTTAACCAAATTCCTTGTTTTGCCATATTGTAATTATGGTAATATTCCAACTTACCTGTAAGGCTGTCAATTTAAACTTCTTAAACTCTAGATTTTTTTCTTTATGCCTATTGTAAGCAACATGTCAATATCAATGTAAGCCAGTAGAATGTGTCCATTGTACAAAAAAAGTATACAAATATAACTGTGCACACGCTTATAGAAGTCCTTCAGAATTATGTATCATCACACATAAAGTTAGTGATTTTTTAGAATAAGGTTGCCAAATTAATTTTCTCGAAGGTTCTTTTAGACCTATTTATATTACTGATAAAGTATTTAAGTTTATATTATTATTTTTGCACCTGGTACAGCTTGAGGAAAAATTTGTACATAGAATTGAAATATATAGAAAATAAAGTTCAAGTCATTCTTTTACAGATTCAAAAAAACAAAATCTCAATGTTGAAATTTGTTTAGTAAAAATATTTTTACTTTATACATAAAGTGTAAAAAATTCAAAGTTTAATATTTGGGTTGATTTTTTCCTCACTGAATGAAAATATTAGTGTTTGTGAATTTCATGAATTTTTCCATTGCATAATATGCCATTCATAGTCCCTTAGAACAGTTTCCCAATGTATTAGGCATGCTTCCCCAAGGGGTACAAATGATTACTTGAGGGAGTGTGAGGGTAGTCAGTAGAGTAATAATGGAACATTCAGTTTTTTAACATATTTTTCATTAATGAAAGTAATAAATAAGTAATTACTACAACACATGTAGCATTATAATGCATATCCATGTATTACATTTTATCACTTAAGTCACTCTTTCACTCATTTAAACAAGTAGCTGTGACTGTAATTAGGTCTCAAATCGGTCAAGAGATAGAGCTACGAGCAAAAAGTTTGTACTTAAAAAACCCAAAAAAACTCAGTCATTGTATGAGCTGTTATGTCGTGGCTAAAAAGGAGGGGGCATGCAAGAAATCATATTTATTTAAAGAGGGTGTGGAAAGCAGTAGTTTGGAAAATGCTGCCTTAGAAAAAAAAAGGCAAAATAGTTTTGAACAAAATAACGCCAATTTAAACCTTGTAACTTCAAGTGTAGTTTTATCAGTTTTAACCGGTCACTGATTCTCAAACTCAGTTATCTTAGTGTGATAAAATCACATTATGTCAGCTTTTAGAAAAATTACACTAGTGATCGAAACATGTAATTAACACCTCTTTTTTTTGTTCTCTTGAACTTTGCAAGTCAGTATGGCTTACAGTTCAGTAGAGATTTGGATAAAGATTGAAACAAAATTCTGAAAGCTTTGCTTCGTGATATGCTGGTAAGAGAAAAGATATTTGTGAACAATTTCTGCCATAATTACAGCCCATATTTTTTGTGAAAAGTTTGTTATTATCATCTTATATTTCATTTGAATTATGATGCTGCAGTATAACATAAACTTTAAGGATAAGGGATATACACTTGGTTCATCTAGGTCATCCCATCTACTAAAAAACTCAAAGCCATACCTTGTCATTCAAATATTTATGAAGCCTTCTGTTATACTCTTTAAATTTACTGGACGCACTACAGCTGAATGCAACCCATTCCAAAGGCTAACCACCCTGTTAGAAAAATAAAAATGTCTAAGCTGAAGATAACTCTTAATCTGCCAAAATTTATATTTATATCCCCTAGTCCTACCATTATCACTATTAAGTATGAAAAAAGATGATGCATCATCACTGTCAATTTCCTTAACATTTTTAAAATCTCAATCAGATGCTCTTTAGCTCTTCTTTTTGAAAGAGAAAACTTGTCCTCATAAGTCACCTTTTCCACCACAGGTATCATCCTAGTAGCCCTCCTCTTGAACCATTTCCAAATTTTCAATATCTTTCTTAGGTAAAGAGCCCAAGACTGAACACAGTGCTCTAAATGTGGCCTAACCAGTGACCTATACAATGAAATTATAACTGCTTGAGACCTGTATCAAATATTTCTGTAGACACAACCTTTAATACTATTTACTTTACTACTAGCAATAGCACATTGCTTAGATGGCTTAAGAGACTAATAAACCAGAATACAGATTCTTTTCTTCTTTAACACTGTTAAAGCTATTCCTAACAAACTTGTAATTGTAATTAAAATTATATCCCACGTTCATTATCTTGCATTTATTATAATCAAAAGTCATCTGCCATTGACTTGCAAAACTCACCAAATAATCTAAATCCTTTTGTAAAGCAACAGTATCATCCTCATAGCTGGTAACACACAATATCTTCGTCAAACTTAAATACTTCACTGATCATACCTTTATCCGTGTCACTGATGTAAATCAAAAATAGCAAAAGTCCTGGTAGTGAGCCATTAGATACCCCATTTGTGACATAAATCCAGTTTGACTGAACTCCTTTTCCAACAATTTTCTGCCTCCAAGCAGTCAGGTATTTGGTGCCCTGTCATTGAATCACTTTCTTATTGTTCTTTAGTTCTGGTTGGATGACTTTCTCAGTCTACATTGAACCCTCTTTCCTGGAATACATTTAACAAAGGTAAACTTTTCAAATGCCTTTCTTCTCATTTCCCATGTGTCTCATCATGTTTCCATTTTGTCCTAAATGGTAATGCCCTTAATTTCCATGCCCTTCCCTTTGGCCTAGCTATAGCCCCTTACATTTTCAGCTGGATCTTCATTTCCATTATTATAATATTATAAAGTTGTCTGGCCTCTGGCCCTGTCTCAACAGGAATTGGCAGTTACTCCTTCTACTCATCTTTGAGAGGCCTCTTACATGGGCTGGCTGGTTTAATTTTCAAAGTCCATTTTGATTTCCACTCAGTTTCTTGTTTGCCTGTGGGTTTCATCAAGTCTTTCATGGGGTGGGTTCAACCCTTTCCCTTGTGTTTTTACACCAGGGAGATTTTGGTTTCTAAGGCACTTCTTTCTCTCACATTTTACTTGGCTGTGAGCCATGATTCCTCTTATCTGTGTGCACGTGTGTCCACTTCAATGGGCTCTGGAAGATCATTGGAGCATGTCCTTCATTTCCTTATCTGCCTTTGTGTGTCTAACTTTCTTTCTATATCCCTTTGCTTTGGTGGCTCAATCTTTCTAACACAATTGGCATATACCCCCACCCTCTCAGTCCAATCTGCATTATTACGCTGATGCCTCCCTTTCTTTAGCATCACTTTCTTTGGAGTCTGGTGTCTAGAAGAGTATTCTCTGCATACTAACTTTCTGGAGATGACTGTAGCTTATCAGTCTTGCTCCTCTTCTTTGGATATCTTGTGACGATCCACTTAGACAACTCAATGGTCGTTACTCCAACCAACCACCAGGGAGGTGCCTGCTCTCGAGACTTATACTTTCTTACTATAGACTTCCTTTCTTGGGCCTACAATTGTTGTATTCACCTTATGACTTGTCATGTCCCTGGGGTTTGTATCTTGTGGAAGATCGCTTCTCCTGTGTTGATGAGATCTATCACACAGTATGATCCTGATATCCTTAGTGGTGCAGAGAGGTAAGTATCTATCTTAAGTACATTTTCAGGTCAGAAAAATTTTAACTCTTGTGGACGTCATGGTAGAGGTGAGTGATTAGTGGAATTTGATTATTGATTAATTTTCAGGATCATTAATTAGTTACATTCAACTAATCAAATATTATCATGAGGCTTGGATAGTTGGAATAATCAAATATAGTAATAATTGGAAACTAATTTTGATTAGTTCATTATTTACATTAGTCAATTAAGCTGGACAACCTTGAATTAATTGAAATCATAATAGCAATATTTCAGTTGCTTGGATAATTGAAATAATCAAAATTAGTAATAATTGTAAACATTTGTTTCAGTTAGTTGATTATTTTCATGACATTTATCCTGAACACATAATTTTGATTGAGTTGTTCACCCAACTGTACTTCTTGGCATATGAAGTCTTAAAGTACTAATGTAATCAGCTTGTCATTCACATTTGCTTTTGTAAAAATTTTGTTTTTCTTAAAAAACATTGTTTGTATGTGTTTTTCCCAAATTCATGTTTTGTAATTACTAAATAATCTTTCATTGGTATTATAATATTTAAAAAAAAGAATTTCAACACTCAAGTAGTTTAAATGGTAAAACAGTGATCAGTGCATACCACATCTTCTGTTGTGTGAATCACTGTTTCAGTTCTTATAGAAATTTCTAGTTTAATAGAATATTTTAGAAGCATTTCAGTTTTGAATTTTTTGCTAGTAATCTGCTCTAATTTGTATTTTTTAATTAGAAAATGAAAGTTTTAACATTTTTAACACCCAATCTGCAAGTTAACAAGACCATATTTGGAGGATTAGTTGGGCTACTTAGGGGTGTTATGGTTCCAGAGTACAAATTAGAACAAAAAACTTTGGTAAATGGATCGATCTGTTAACCTAAAAAAAAAGTACCGTTTACTGCCAAAACAATGTTCTGTCTACAGTGATTGGCCATGAATTCATGAATTTGAAGGTGAGAGGTTCTTGGACTATGTTTCTCTTGCTGAAAGTAGAAGTGGTTATATTGTTGTACCATGATTGGTCATATAAAATGTATTTTTAATGTTAGGCCTTGTCTGGTCTAAAACAGAGATATAAAAACATTTATTGGTATATTTCATTATCTGCTCTGCTGCCCTAGTGCTACAACCACTGTCAATTCTGCCTCTGCTTCCACTACTGCTTCTCCTATTTGTGATGATCTGCTACAATTATTGTGACCTTATTCTTCACAAACCAGACAAGCTCCTGCAACTGGTGCCTGTATGGAGAGCAGATCCCGTTAGTCCTATCCCTGTATCCATTGCCAAGTTTTCCAGCCTTTGCCTTCCCCCTATCATCTCTTCTACAGGAATTTCTTGGGGATTTTTGTAGGATACCTTCTTCATCCTTACTACGTTGGGGCAATTGTCACCTTTAGCTCTTTCCCTACACATGTGGCTTCTTTGCTTTTGGGACCTTCTGGGGTGGGACACTGTTTTTTACTAAGCTCGTTTACTGTACACTTCCAATCAGGACTTAAGGACAGCTCTTTTCCTCCACCGGTCCTTTGACTTTAGCATCACATGGGGTATCTGTGATGCTACATTCATTTTTTTTGTTTTTTTGGTTGCTCATTTGTCTTGTTCTGAGCCATTGCATTCTTTATTCATGTTCCATGTCTGACACCTTCCTGTCATTTACCTGTCATACTTATAAGAATTTCTCCATTATTCGTGCATTCTCAATATGGATTGGAGTTCTGTTATCAACCTGTACCACCTCAATCACTTCTTAGTTCTTTCCCGTTTTTCTATTTGTCTTTTATCCCACTCTGGTGGGCCATTTCTTCAGGACTGAGGATACCCAAGGTTGATGTTTCATATTCTTATGCCCATGTTCCTATTTTTCTTCACTTGTGGTGCTTAGGTTTGTTCACCACGGGGTTAGGTACCAGTTTCATACCTTGCCAATAGTGCTTGTTTTGGATCTGTATGTCTTTTGTCGGGTGGTCAGAGTTTTACCCTACTTCAGTATGATGGGTGATTGTACTTACACCACAACTTGGTCATCTGGCTTCTGTTAACTCATTCAGAACTGGAGTTGTCACAACATATTCATTTTCTTCCTGCACATGCTGCTCATGTGGTTGGATTTTCCAGTTGGAGAAGTCTGTTCCATTACCTACTAAAGTAACTAGTCTTTTGGGGATGTCTTTTTCAACTCCCAACTCCATCAGGCCCATCCCTCTCCTCTTCGATTGCATTTGATAGAGCTTTAAGTTACCAACACCATTACTGTTACCTATCTTACAGTTAGTGAGGTTCTATTGCATTGGGAATGTGGCTTCTTATCACCTTGGTCTGACATATGCAATCTCTTCAGAGGATACTGTATGACTCATGATGTTTTGATATGGTTCTTTTGGATTCTCCTCATACTTTTCCTCCTTCCCTCTTCAACTATATGTGTAGGTTGTTAAACAAAACCCCCACATTGTTAAGACCTCTTCATCACCTGGTCCGGATTTATTTCCCTCCCATTATCATTACTTCCACAGTTGGGGTCATCGGTCAATTAGCATTAGGCTTCAGGAGAGTGGTATATGGCCAAAAGGTCTTACCATGTTAACACCCTGGAACTTCTGGCAGTCCAACATGCTTTGGTTTACTTTCTTCTTGTCAGGATTCAATTCATGATCCATTCTGACAGTTCAGTGCTATTGGCTTATATCACTCACCAAGGGAAACCCATTCTAATTCTCATCGATTGACCTTGGGCCCTTTTTGGGCCCACACGCTTGACATACTTCTCCTGACATTTAATATTCCACCTGCTTTCAGCTTCATTGCAGGTCACATTTCCAATCCAGACACACTTTATACCATGAAGTGGTATTTCAATCCTTTAAATTTTCTGGTGGTTCTGCCTCCAGTGGGGTATTCTTCAGCAAGATGCATTTGCCTCTTTCCTTGATTCCAAATTACCTCTTTTTTTTTTTTTGTTTCCAGTTCCTCATCCACTTGCATTGTCTGTAAATTCGTTCACATAGGATTGGAACCAGTTTATACCTTTTTCTCATCCCATTCTTCATCTTCCCCTGGTAATTTCGTTCATCCATGCCACTTGGGGTCAGGTCTTTCTGATTGTTCCTTCCTGGCAGGCACAGATCTGGTTTTCTCAGCTGCTTCAGTTTTGTCTGTTCTTTTGTTCTGGATTGATTTTTACTAACCTACACATTGGTGGCTTATGTAACATGTTCTTCTTTTTCATCATTTTCATTTCCTTCCATCTCCTACTTTTGTATTTTTATTCCTGGATGGCCTTCTTTGTCTTGGTTGCTTCATTGCCTTAACAGCTTCTTTCTGTTGTTTCCCTTTCCTGCCGTTTCATTCCCTGACACTACTCCTCTGTTGGTCTCTTTTTCCTTCCTCCTGTAACCATCGGATTTGGCTTATGATTCAATTAGCTGTTTTTTCATTGTCTTCATTTTCCTGTAATCAATTTCTGGTGTCTTCACTCTGATCAGGTACCTTCCCTTTTACCTGCACCTTACCCCCATCATACTTTGGAGATGCTTCTTCCATCTTGCACTAGGACTACACCTCATACATTTATCTCCCATTATCTGCTTCTTCGGGTAGCTGTTTCTTTCTCATTGTGTTACCATCTTCCACCTGTTGCCATCCTTCACTCTTTGGTGAGACTGTGACCAGTTAAGTTACTTTTTGTATATATACCTGTTATTTTTCAGGGGCACCTCTCTTTTTTTCTTTATGGATTCTGCTCTTTGGCGAGTAATGCCTATCCAGGTATACTTAAACTAGTCAAATTCACAGTGTAAAACCATGAAGACTTAACAATTATAATTTCTGTGGCCACTAAACACGCACTGTCGAGATGGGGTGTTCTACAAGATCACTTGTAGGTTTTTATTCATGATATATTTGCTTCATTCATAGGTAAAGCAGAAGGGGATAGCTGCCCATCCCTGCCATTCCTTAGATTGAATAAATCAGGGGTGGTCTGCTTTTCAAAATAGAGTTTTTGTGGTCATCCATTGCACTGTCTTCAGTGTTGACCATTTTCCAGACTCTCCACTGCATTTTCTCCCCCCCCCCCTTTTCTTCCAGTGGAGTACAGGAGTCATTACCTCTTTCCAGTTCCTAGCTGCTGGGTTGGTGGACTATAGAAGCATCTTCCTTAATATAGTGCATTATAATACAAACAATAATGAATCCATTCAGTGAAAAGTAGGGTGGTTGTATTCTGCTGATGTAGATGATGAGATGTTCTCCAATCTGATGCTCCATTTCTGAATGGGTCTATCCAAGGGGATGTTGTAGCTTTGGAGTGAGGTGTTAAAATTGCAGTTCACCCCTTCGATTGGAGTCCCTCATTCTACCCCAAAATAGATGTCTGTCCCCAGTTGCTGGGTTTTGGATTTAGAGCTGGACCAATCAACGTAAGTCCATGCACATGTATTACAGGTATTTCTGTTCCCTCACACAATTGAACTCGTGTTTACTGCTACCTTTTTTGTGCATCATGGTGGATGAACATGCAAGTTACTACGTTTCTTCCTCTTTCGCTATCCCTTGAAGTTTTTCATATATGTTACTGCACCGGGGGTGGTTCATGTCTGATTGGTTTTGAGTGGGAAATTTCATAATACAAGGAAATCTTTATTATTCCGATCAGGTTCCCAGTTTGGTAAAATATTTTATCACCTTGCTATCATGTGCCCTGTTCACAGATCAGTGGGTATATTTCCCTCTGGTCTGCTGAACATACCAATGGTATGATTCTCATCCCAACCCCGCATGGATGTTGTTTCCTGGTGGCTGGGTTTTGAATGCAGTTGATTTGCCATGTACGGTCCGTCACACCCCAACCACTCTATACCTTGGGGCACATTCTTTTAAGTCTCACCACACCCACTTTTAAGTCTCAGCTGAGGGAGTGAGATTCAGATATAAGGTGGTTCAGATCCTTATCCAACCATTGCTCTTTCCCTTTTGTATGTGCTCCTCTCATTTTCTGCCCATGTCTACGTCACTTCTTTCCACACTGGGTGTAGAGTATAAGTGTTACATAAGTGGTGCAGTCTCCCATGTATGATCCTCCACTACAAGGACCTCCCCTTTTAGGGGGTTCTTCAGACGTTTTTTAAGGATACATCTTTCTTTCTCTTGCACTGGTCCTTCCATCTATTCATCATGGGATTCTAGCTATTTATGTGAATGGAGTTAATGTAGTGTATCAGAAGTTATAATTTTCCTATACTGAAAATGTATTAGTGATAGTTCGGTAGAATTGAATAGAAGTCACGTGTCAGGAAAGTGTGTCGCACTCCTATTAATGGAAGCTTGTCGCATGATGATTTCCATGCTAGAAGCAATGGAACCACAGTGACTGTGGGATATGTGGGAGCTCAAGGCTTGTGGCATGTGGAAATATTTTTGCATATAGAGGGCAGCACTGAATGAGAAAAGCTATTTATGTGATTTGTACTTTGAATTTCAAAATGAAAATTTTAATTCATCTATAATTATTTTTGTGTTTGTTTTTATTTTTGTTGTCTGCCATGTGAGTTTTACAATATTATGAATGGCAACTTCCTACGAGTAATATATTTCACTTTTACTTTAGGAAAATGTTGATGAGTTCATGATGGATGAAGGAAATGCAGAAGCAGTACTGAAGAGATTTGATGAGCAACATAATAAATATAAATTTATGGAACTTAACCTTTTGCAAAAGAAAAGAAGGTAGAATATTCATTTTGTTTATCAGTGTTTGTGAAATATTTGAAATTTGTTTTGTATTTTAATGATGAATATTAGCAGCTCATCAGTAGGAAAAGGAGAGCATGCCTCCTCAAAGAGATGTTGAACATATAAAATATTTTTTTTATATTAATATCCATGTTCTATGTTTTGGATATACAGCCCTTGAAAACTGTATATTTTTGTGGCAAAATGCTTAAAAATCTTCCTGTCCCGCTCTATGCTGCTCATTGAGTTGGCATTTTGTGTGATGCACAGAACAGTTGTTCCTCTCAGTTTTTCTTTTTGTCTGTACAATTTATTCTTTGTTGCAGAAACATCCGAGAGGAACCAAGCCTTTTTTACCAGGTTTAACAAGGATTATGAGGCCAGCTATACGTTAATAGAGCCAGTCATAATTTAGGTGTAAAAACATCCAATAAAAATAATTTTAAGAAATGTTTCCAACAAGAGGAGCACACAAACCTCACAAGGTTGTGGTGATCAAGGGCTGGTACAACTTTAATGATTATGTGATTATTCAGTATTTTTAAGGATATAGACAATTAAAGTGAATTGTATTGCATGATTGCAGTGACTTGGTTAAAAAGTGACAAGTTATCTTGATTTAGAGTTATTTCTGAGTTTTACAGTTTGAACAATAGTTAGGCCTTATCTGGTATGATAGTAGTTGGTAGTTTTCAGTGTGTTTATAGCTATGAGAGACTGATGACACAAACATATTTAAATAGGTTAAGATGCCTAAATTAAGCATCTTTCTTACTGTTCTATATTTCTGAGGTTGTGGTTAAAATACCACCAGCCTTCTCCTTATTATATTAACTGTGAATTGCCACTGGTGTGTATAATAGTTCTTCATCGTATATGTGGGTACTGATCTATGTTTGTGATTTTTGAACTCCTTTCACAGTTTTTGAACAGACTAACCTGAAATATTTTACTTAAGCTCTTAAACTCTACAGAATATAGATAAATAAAAATGTTTCAAGACTCATAAGAAGCCCCAGAAAATGGGAGGCAGTTGGTTTTGGGGTTGCTCATGTTTGACCAAACTGGTAATAACTGAAAAATTGCTATTAACATTTAAAAAGTTGTTCAAACCATTAAACTAAATCTGACTCCTTATATGGTAGCAAAAAAGATTTGAGGCCTCTCAAGCTTGAAACAATGGATTTACAATGAAAATTGGCATGGAAGTGTAATAAAAACAACTAAACATGGTTGTAACTCTCAGGCTTGAATCTGTGGATTTACAATGAAAATTGGCATGGAAATGTAATAAAAACAACTAAACATGGTTGTAACTCTCAGGCTTGAATCTGTGGATTTACAATGAAAATTGGCATGGAAATGTAATAAAAACAACTAAACATGGTTGTAACTCTCAGGCTTGAATCTGTGGATTTACAATGAAAATTGGCATTGAAATGTAATAAAAACAACAACTAAACATGCTTGTAACTTAGTGTGAAAGAGAAAGCAAACTTGTGTTGGCCTGCTCTTCCCAACTGAGGTGTTCGGGAACTGTTGTTGAGGCGGTGAGGCAGGGAGATCCAGACATGTATCAAGGTATTGAGTTTTAGATTGTGTGGATTTGAGGAGACTTATAAATTTTTTAAATGTTATTTATTATAATTATTTGTTAAGAGCAGTGATTTATATTTATATTTGTATGGCAAGGTATGTTTGGTACTCAAGGTACTCTTGAGGTTTTATGTAATGCAGAAGTCAGACTATTTCTTTTTTTCTGCTTTTTTTGTAATATTTGAAAGATAATTCGGTTACTTTACACTTTAATGTGAGAAGATTATGGAAATGTAAGTTTCTTTTAAATGAATATATGCATTTACAGTTTTTAAATGCTAAAATTGGAGATCAAAGGGTTCTGGGGCCCCCTCAGAAGTGGCTACACAGTTTTACTTGAAAATTAACAAAAAGTACATTGCCATTCAAAACAAAGTTTTTTTTGCAGCTGTTTCTTGCGAATTTTCTTTAGTAATTTGCACAGTTTCCGTGCTTTTCTGCTAACTATAACACTCATCTGTGATGCTGTTAATTGTCATGAACATAATGATGCCTTTGAGATTAAGATTACTTTTGAAAAAGTATTACGATTGCTATTAAATTTAATTAATGATACTTCTTTTTAATATGACACATTTATTCCACTGGAAAACTATTTTTCATAGTAAAAAAATGCTTGTTGAAACAACATGTTGAAAATCAATATTTGTTTTTAATTATTTATTAATAATGCCCACCTTCCAGTTTATCCTTTAATTATTAAATAAGAACAATTTGCAAAAAATTTTTGCTATTAAATTGATCTTTTTTTTTTTAATTTCAGGCTAAAGAAACAAATCCCAGATATTAAAAGCTCTCTTGATATTCTTAGACAGTTGAAAAAGTAAACAGGTAAGATACACACTTTTAAATGAACCTACAGCTTTTTCTCACACACACACACATATATATATATATATATATATATATATACACACACGCACACATACACAAAAGTAATATTTTTTTTCTTACAAGTAATGTTAATGTTGGACATCATAATATCAACTAAGCTACATATTTTTCTTGCTTCATGTATCAGGTATTTACTAATTACTACATATTTGTTCATACGTATTATCTATTTATCAGGATATGAAATACAAGTATTCCCATGTGAATCTACTTTTCTATGTACCAAAATGTTGAAGTCAAGCTTACCGATTGATTACAACAGGTGTAACCTTATAGATTTTGAAGTCTTTTCTAATATATTATTAGCTTGGTAGTAATTTATGTCTTCGTAAACTAGAAAGAGAAAATAATTTTGGAGAATGCTACATTTACCAAAGAGGGGGTTCAACTTTATGTGGTTAACATGTATTAATAGTAGAAATCCCAAGCTGTTGCAACATTCATTTGCAGAATTCATAATTTTAATTGAGACAAAAATAGTTTTGTAAAGTTGCCTTAGTCATTAACCCTCTTTATACAGACTTGGTCAGTTTGATAGACCTTGTAACCACCAGGTAACCATGAAAGTAGTAACCTTTTAATGTAGTAAGTGTATCTTCACAAAATTTTGCCAACTTTTAATATGCATTACGAGTCTTTTGTAAGTAAAAAAAACATATTTTATTGATAAAATATTTTTACTAGAGATTTGTCCAAAGTTATGGTGCCAGAGTTTGACTTAGACTGACTAGTTTGTGTGAAAGGTAAATTTTCATATTAAGATTAAAAATTTTATTTTTTTTCTCATCTTACAGTTCTCAGATTTCATTAGCATAACCTCAAGAGACTCCTAAATGGATATAAAAAGCTGTTTTCAATAGAACTTTGTTTTAACTGTTATTTTCTCTACCTTAACACTATACAGACTTGGTCCATTTGACCAACCTTGCAACCATCATAGGAAAAGTATGAAATAAATTTATATTACCATTTTTCTTTCAAGAATGACTGCAGATTATAACAGAAACTTGCACTCATTTATCATAAATAGCCTTAAGCTTGTCACAATTTACATCTATTTTTATTTAATTCTAATGTCTTACTACCAAGCTAACATTACAACCTGTAAATCACAGGGTGAACGTGTAGCTTAAGTTACAGTATTGAATTACATGACGTGCAAACATAACTTGCATAATAATCCCTTTTTTTTTCTTTTTTTTTTCGTATCTAACCTAATAAGTTTCTAATTTTTACTTTTTAGTTAAATTTATAACTATAAATACAAAATATACTTAAAAACTAAGAAATTTATTAAGTATGTCTGGCTTTTTGATTTTTTTTTTGTAATAAAACATAACCCTACTTTCTGTAACAATAGTAGTAGTATATAAAAAGAATTTTAATTGTTATAAATATGCAGATAAGATCACAAAATAACAGCATGCACAAAGCATGTAATGTCCTGTAATTATAATTGAACTGACTTTCTAACTAAAGTATAACTACCTTAAAATAATTCCTTTATCTGGTCGAGCTGAACTTGTTGACAGCAATGACTATAACTCTATACACCAAATAATTCAAGTCCTATCATGAGAATGGGCTAGTATATGTAATTCAGTAAATGAAAATCTTGTCTTCCTATTGGTTATAAATAATGTAATAGCATATATCGGAGAGAATTATTGACACCTGTTGAAAAAAGTGTGTGATAGAATATCTGTAAAACATTGTGACATACACACTTTCACCAAACCGTTATCCAGAGGGTTGATATTCTTAATGTTTGGGAAGTTTATAAGCAGTCTTTATTCTTTCTGTTAGGTAAGCGTAATGGGTAAAGATCACATGACATAAATTAATATTCTATTAAAGTGTATAGTCTTTGATTAAGCTAAATTTCTTCCTTGATCATTACAAGTGTGTTGTAGTTTTCTTTATATATATGATTAAAACATTTGGTAAAAGCTTTTATAATTGATTCATGTATTTAAATGTTAGATAACATTTAGAATAGTAATACAGAAATATGGAAAGAAACTCAACTCTTAGCTTTTGCAAATGTAACAACCCATCACAGTATCTGTATTTTGAGGTTCAGATTGGTGTTCAAATAACATCAATTATACAGATGTTACAGTCTTAGTATGTAAAAACCTATACAATATGTTTTTCTTAACCAATTTTCCTGTTCACCGTAGAACATTTTTTCAGTGCAATCTTACAACACACTACTTTGGAAAGTAGTACTTCACTGTCAGTGGTTTCAGGTCTAAATCTGTTGAATGGAACTGATCTCTTTGGAGAATAATGCAATAACTAGCCTACTTCTCATGATGATTATGCATGTTTGGCAAAAATTGATCAAAAAGAAATATTTCTTTGCTAAGCTATTCTCAAACTTCCATTTGTTATTTAGAAATTCAGCACAAGTATTTTACTTATTACTTTGTATTTTCAAGTTAAGCAAGAATTGTCTACATTTTATTTTTATTCCAAAACACCAAGATCATAACAAATATTGTATAACAAGGCTATACTTCATGAATTATATGAAAAACAAATTAACAATAGACATAAAATGGGATTCTAAGATTTTGCCTCATCCTAAAAATTCCATCTTCCATTGTCAATTGTTCCTCACTCCCAAGTTCCTTGCTATAATTTTTTTATCTTTCTCTCCCTCTTTCATTGGTTTTAAGAACTCTATAGTCATCACATAAATACTTGTTCAGGACTTCTTGTGGGATATTTTTTCATCAACTGAAGGTTATGATAGACATTGGTAAGCTTCCCAGTTGGGAAGTTTACACTTGACTTCTTGAATTAGAGTGCATGATTCCTCAAATGGACCGGCACCATTCAGTGTTGGGCACAGGACCCTAAAATATAGAGAGGAGGCAAATACCTTTGTTGATGAAGACCATACATTCCACATTTAGGATGCCATACCATATGACTGCTTTAAAAATAGATAGTTAACTGTTTAAAAATACTATGCTGATCATTGTGACTTTTGAAAATGACCGTGTCCACAGTGTGGTCATATAATGATTGAAATTCTTTATCAATGTGAACTAGGAAGATAACTTGCTTCTTTTGTTCATGTATGTTGTCATTTGTCTATTTCTCCTCAGCTTTGGTGAGGGAATTATTTGTTCTCATGTGCATAGGTGGGAGAGTTCCATATCAAGTATGGAAATCCCTTTTGGTGGTTTTAGCTAGAACAGAACCATTATGCAAATGTCTTGCAAAAAGAAAAGAAAAAAATAGGCATTGGATCATCTGACACAGATTTTGTGTAGTACTTGAGTTATCTTTTTTTGTTAGATTTACACACCCGTATAAAGATTTATTCCACAGGTGTTGCCAGAATTAAATGAAAAGGTTTGTATATCAATTTTTGAAAGTTTTCAGTACTGGCAAAATTTTCTGCTCTCACCCATTTACATGTATAGTGAGAAATTCTTGCTTGGCATCAAAAGTGTAGTTGTATCTGCTTCTGTCCTTTTAAATGATTGGACCACAAAATGGAGGAACTAGATGAATTTTGAGTTTTTCTATTCAGAACACATCTTTGTCAGGATATTGGTATGGGTCTCCTAGGGAAAGAATCATAAACGTTCTCTTCAACAGCTAGTGACTGAAGAGTTGTCTTGTGGATATTAATTTTCAAAGTTTTTGCATGTACAGATGAGGTTGAAATGTTTCTAAATTCTTTACATCATTTATGATGTAGACAATCTGCAAGTGTGGATATTTTATCATCATTATTCCCAAGTGCCCTTCAAATTGGTTGCACTACCTGTAACAACAGACAGGGATAGACTGAACTCTAAAATGTTACTGGGTAAAAAGTTAGAAGGGGCCCACAACGTTATCATAACAATAACAAAACTATGTCCTTTTCCAGGGGCTCCTACCGGATTTTCTTCCGGTGTCTCTTTAGGCCGGTCCACATCTGACAACAGAAAATACTTCTGTGGTCTTAGCCCACTAACAATTTTCAAAATTTATTTTTAATGTGATTTACATTGTGCTGAGATAAATTAATAATGGTGAATGAATAAAAGATTAGCTGTAGACTCACTGAGTATTTTCTCCAACTGTGTTAGGCATAACAATATTGCACTGAAACAAACATGATGACTTAGAGTTTTCTAGATGTTGTAATATTACACTGATACATTAATTGCACTGTGATTACTAAAAAAAAATAGTTTTATAATACTTCTAGTCTTGCGTTAGCAATCTATCATATGAGTAAATTACAGATCTACAAACAAAATGCTAAACAGTAGACACAAAAATATTACTGCTCATATTTGCTACAATTAAACCTGTTGAATGAAGAGCCACTTCAAGGTTTATATCAGTGTTCTTGTTGGAGAACTTAAGAGCAAATATGGGTGAGGAACGTGAATTGGTTTATGGATTTTCTTAAGCTAGTTTTATAGTATTTGAATTTTAACATTATGGGGAAATTTTGTTCACTTTACACAACTGTAAATTCTTACTCGTATTTCCATAAGGCTCTTCTCTTTGTACTCTTCAGGTTGGGTGCAGGGTAGGGACTATTTGCAAGTTAAAGTATTTTATTGAAGATTTTAAGGATATGTGATTGAATTTCACTTTTAGATTTTCTTTTTGTGAATGTTCAAAATTTAAATGAAGCATTTCATTATTTGCAGTTTGTTGGAAATTAGACAACTTTTTAACACATCAGTAGTTTTCCATACATAAAATGTTTCTGTTATCTTATACTATTTGACTGTGAATGAGCACTGTGATATTTTAAATGTCTTGAAAAAATTTAGTACACTTTTGTGTCCAGTCTGCTTATCCATGTAATTATGAAGCTGTTCCTCCAACTCAACTTAATATTCCTAAAAGCAGAAGGTAGACAGTAGAAGTACTGAATATTCATTAAATAATGCCCATGAATAAGTCCGATACTGCTTAACTTGGGTCGTGCACGGCCTAATGGTTAGAGTGCCACATTGTGGAGCTAAGGTTTCATGGATCTGTTTATTACCACGAAATAAAAGTAATGATATGCACTTTGAAGCTGTGAATGCATTATAAAAGTGACTGTCAAATCTCACTATTCAGTCTGTCAAGAGTATACTTAGTTTGATCTGGAAAAGAAAATTAACATGCAGGATTTGCATGCAAAGCAACACAAGGTCCATCTGAGTTAGCCATCCCTAATTTTGAATTGATAGACTAGAGGGAAAACAGTTAGTCAACACCATCCACCACTATCAACTCTTAGGGGATTATAATCTCGTGGTTGATGAACATGTTGCACTTGTGTTGTTTTTTTTACTTGTCAGTATTTGCAAGAGTTGTTTTTATAAACTACAATCTGTTTTAAACAAATTCTGAGAATATCACCTTCATTGACTCCCAACAATGGGTTTTATTGCCTGCACAATTTTATTTTCCAGTTATCGTTATAAAATGGTTGCCAAAATTCACAAATTAAGTGGAAATTTGACTTTTAATGAAGGGAGATCTAGCCCTATTTACTTTCTTTTATTTTATTAAGGTATAGCTACAAAAGTAACCTTTTTTTTACTCGAGTAAATAACTGAAAATAATGTGCCTTGAGAGGAAGATTATACTTGAGAACATTCCTTTTGATTTGTCAAAAATTAATTTT
The DNA here is from genome assembly GCF_000517525.1 of Limulus polyphemus. Taxonomy (NCBI): domain Eukaryota; kingdom Metazoa; phylum Arthropoda; class Merostomata; order Xiphosura; family Limulidae; genus Limulus; species Limulus polyphemus. The sequence goes on from NW_013667470.1 coordinate 115,264, forward strand.
TGACAAGATATCTGCACTATATGGGTCAGTGCCTCCATGGCCTCTAATGGTGGAGAGCCCCAGTACCCTCTTCAACTTTCTTTTAAAATTAGTGAGACTCAGGAATAATGAAATTGATGCTTGCAGTTCCATGCACACTTGAACCACTGCATGGGGTATTACCACCATGGCCTTTACTTGAAGAGAACCCCAGATCCCCTACCATACAACTTTCTTTTAACCCCTTTTTAAAAATTAATGAAACTGAGAAATAATGAAATTGATACTTGCATTTTCTACACATTAATTTAACTTGCCCAGGTGTAGGTGGCAAATAGGTATTAGAAGCTCAGGTATATGTAGTGGCTCACATTGATTAGTATACTTTTATCTTAATTACGCAGTTTGTTATTCAAAATATGTTAAATATGTAGGAAGAAATAGAAATGTATGTATGTATGCTTTTGGATTCTTGTCAGGTGCATATTGTTATATTATATATATATTGAGAGCTTCTGTTCTTAAAATACTTAGAATTTTGTCTTAAATAAACCAGTAGTGTGACAGAATCTGATGTAGCTGAATTTGGCATGCTTCTTATATAGGTGGCAGAAATAATAGCTTAGCCAGAATACAATAGATATACAATAGTTAGTGGAGTTTTAGAGAGGCACAATTTCAGAAAATTATTTATTGTAGAATTACAAGTACATGTTAGATTAAATGTATAATTTAATCTAGCTATCATTTAGTTTTATTATGTGCCTTATAATATTACCATTATGGGGCTGGTCATGGCTCGGTGGTTAAATTGCTGGACTATGTATTGTGGGTCCTGCATTTGTGTTCTGTTACCGTAAAGAATAACAGAATCGTGCTCTACACTGTAAGTTTGTAGGTGCATTATAAGATTGAAGGTCATTATATTATTTGGTCAGACAAGAGTACCTCAGGAGTTGGCAATGAGTGTTGTTGACCAGCTGCATTCCCTCTGGTCTGTCAGTTAAAATAAGAATAACTAGCACAGATGGCTTTTGAATAGCCTTGCATAAATGTTGGAAAACAAACATTTGCCATTAAGAGGCCAACATTAAAAAAAAAAGTACTTTTATAAGTATCTCGGATCCCCTTATAAGCAAGGTTTCTTTATGTACCAAATTATTTCCCTATGCTTCTTCAATAACTTACTTCAGTTATAAGCAAGATCCATTGCAGTTTTTACATCAAAGTTATTTTTACCTCTGGCATTTGCTGCACCAACTTCAAAGCAGTATTGATGATCAAATTGATGTTGTGTCACCAACTAATGATGCATAGATTGTGAAAGAAATCTCAGGTGCAAATAAAAAATAGAAAGAAAAAGCTTAAAGATGTCGGACAGTTAAAAACACAGTAAGTTAGTATTTATATTTAAGTGCCATATAAGATAAAAAATTAAGACCAAGTCATTTTTTGATAATTTGTCCCTGCCCCTGTAAACTCCCAAAGTTAGTGCAATAGCCTATAGTGATCACTTGGTTGAAAAATTGAGTCAGAAGCAAGTAACATCACTCAAGGTAAACAAGACCAGTTGTGATCGGCATCCTCTCTGTGCATGGAAAACTGTCGGTTCGTTTATGTAAAAATAATTCGTTTTTGTTTGTTTTTTCTTGACAAATTTCATTTGACAGATGTCGTAAATACAGTTATTCGTGGGTAAACAACTATGGTTTTTCACTGTGTTGTTTATGGATGTTGGAACATTCCCAAGGATAAGGATGCATCTCTTGCTCAAGTTTCCACCTAAGTCAGACAGAAAATGGCACATTGTCTGGACGAAATTCATATCAAGAACTCGGGATAAAAGCTGCCATGTATGCTGTGAACACTTTTCAGAATCAGACTTTGAAAATAAACTAAAATTTGATATGGGATTTGCATAAAAAAAAAAGAACTGCTGCTAAAGAAAGATGCAGTGCCCAGTGTGTATCGAAAGTTCGAGGGAGATCCATCAAGCACGGCGAGTAGCAGCCAGGCTCATTCCAATGGCACATCATGCTCTTGTTCACAAACCAATAACAGCAATGATAGTCGTGTCTGATCAGCTGTTCAAAAATGAGAGGCATGCAGGATAAGCTCGGATTTTAGCTAATGTTTTAAGTGCGATATAGAATTGTCAGCAACCAATCAGGTTTTATAAACATACCAGTAGATCTGCTATATCAAAAATTTTTTATGAAATTTCACTTTCAGATATTATTTAACAAAAATGGGCATGAGCAAACATTTGGCTGTTCCTTTTATTTATTTTTCCTTGTTTATAACACATTTTTGTGAAATTTCAGTGGAGATATCAATATGCAACATAAAAAATGCTAGAGCTACAACATAAATTATCAAAATATTATCCAAGCCATGTTTGTTTTTCTAGTCCTAATGTATACTTAGTCATATGCAAATAAATCAGAGCTTGTGCAGAATACAGTATCGGAAGTCCATCGACTGACATAACATCAACATCTAGATAGAGATCCATCACTTGGAAAAACAAATTTACTAGAATTTACTCATTAGAACTATCTTCCTCTTCACTTGCTGTTGCCATTTTTATTTACCTTGTATGACATAGGTTTTCCCATCCAGTTTGCCATGTGGCACTTCTGCAATTTTTTTTTTTTTAAAGCTATCCAACCATGACCAAATATGGCTTTGAGCGACATGAGCTTAAGTATTTTGTGGCTTTTGTTTTTAATCATATTATTTTTTGTGCAATATGATATACACATTCGAGCACAAAAAAATGCCCTATTGTCTGTGTTCTTTAAGAGCTTAACATAAAATGTATCACACAAACACACACACACACACACTCAGTTTATCAGCCATCTTTCTGACATTAGGGGCTTCCTCGTGGAGCACGATTTTGATAACTTGTCTTTATTTGTTTCATTCAATCAATTTACAACCAATATATTTATTGCAAAATCATAGCATAAATGTGAATTATGTCCTGTATTAGCAGTTATACTTAATGCAGTCTTTCTAATTTATAAGTGACATTAAAATTAATGGAACCTTGTAAATGCATTCCTTCAAATTCATATTTTACATTCAAATCATTTAATGAAATCTACTTGTTTTATATGTTTCTCTACATTTTGTTTGAAATTTCTGCAGTTATTAAGCATTATTAAATAAAAGTAACTTAGCCAGTCAGTCTCATAGAAGTTCATATCCTCTTTATGCATTACCCATATTGTATAAACCCAGCATTTATTTAATACTCTAGAAATGTGAGAGATTGAAATATTAGAACATGTATGGTAGTACTGGTGATGACATCTGTAGGTTTGTGAGCAGATTAATCATTTTGGTCACCAATGATTATTTATAGTTTGGAGCCGGTTAGCCATTGTGGTCTTCTCTAAATACCTGTAGCTTCGAGTTAAGAATAGTACTGCAATAACAGAAGATACAACAGAAAATGTTATACAGAATTAAAATTGAATTTCTAACTTGACTGAGTTGAAGATAAGAAATTTAACACAAGTCAAAGACAATAGCATGAAGATGACAGACAACACTTCTGTTACTGTTGAGAGACCTTACCAAAAGGAATTCTCTATGAAGACTGAGAGAGTTTAACATTATATATACAAAACACTAATGTTATCCTCTCAGTTTACAATTGCAACCCTTGTCTCTAGAGAAAGTAAGTACAAAATGAAAACTCGGTCTCTGTGGAGTAAGAAAAAAATGTAAAGTACTTTTCCAAGTACTTTATGCCATCCTTACCCATCCCTAACTTTAAATCTTCTATCCAAAAGAATAAAAATTTATGTATATGTATACACACACATGTAAATCAGAAACCATGTACCAGTGATCTTCTAATAGCACCGTATTTCTCACTCTTTACAAACACGAAGCACAATCCTCAAGAAAATCAGTTACAATATAAAACTAAAATTACAATAAAATACAAGTGTAAACACTTAATCAAAAAAGGAATGAATACTAATTAAATATAAAATAAGCTCTGTCAGATTTTAAAATATTCTATATATATATATGGGTTCTGGTGGTGTGTTTTTTGCCAATTGTTGAAATAAATGGCTTTTACTTATATTTCTTAATAG
>NW_013667470.1:120360-127993 GCF_000517525.1 Limulus polyphemus
GCATGTACAATAAAGCATTCACATTATAGAGAATATAAGCATATTGTAAACATTATATCAGTATATGTATAGTTCTCCTCTTCTTGTAAAAGTCCACTTAGGCCTGTTCAATTACTTTAGAATCTCAATTGACATGCCGAACTATTTTCTCTGATACTATTGCAATATTAGGCTGGTGTGATTCACTTACGATTGTGGTCTTCTTTCTTCTGAAGATCCTATGTTCCTTTTGTCAAAGTGCACTCAGGCTGATTCAATTACTTTAGAATTTTGCATTCATGGAATAAACTTATTTTTTCTTATTTCTTTTTCCACTGTTAGTTTCACTCTAATATATATCAAACATTAGGCCTATGTCAGTCGTTAGGCCTAGATTCTCTTTGCTTTTATCCATCTAATAGTGTCTGTCTGCTGCTTCCCACTCATCTCACGCTATTTATATCTTTATTACATAGTTGTCTGGCCACTTTCTAGATTCTTGACACCAGTTAGTTATTAACAATCGTCTGCTTTTAACTCTTATTATAACAAAACTTAAAAAAATAATAAAATATTCACTCACAAATATAAATTAATCACTAATATTTAAATTAAACAGTATTTTATATCATGACACCCTCTAACAAGAATAGTATTTAAGTTTCTAAAATGCAATATTCTTTACCAGTGACAAAAAAGGTTATAGGCCGTTAATCATATAACAACATCATAAGTGAACATGTTTTACAATAGAAAGTACAAAAATGTCAGATGATAATCAAAACAATGGTTAACATTGATTGGTACACAGTATTCTAATTCGTTATAATACACAGATATAATAAAATAAAAACTTTGTCATTAAAGAAATACATTAAAATAAGCCTGTTAACATAGATTTACATCTGTAATCTCATTATTCAATATATGTGATGATTTCTGAACCAAAGTTGCTGATCTGTGATAAGTTCAAAGATTTTGCTCTAAAGTTGATTTAAGTGCTGATCAGTAAGTGTCAGATTATTATTAAAAAGCTTTGGAGGAGAATTGTTTAGCATCATGATTATAGGTTTCTGTTATTGCTGTGGCACTGAGATGTTTTCGTTCAACTCGCTAATCATTAAGTATGTATGTGTTATCAGTTTTAGGAGATGGTCAACTCACTTGTTGTTATATATGTTCTTAAAATAAAGTTGAAGCTTCGTAAGGAGATGGTTAACTTACTGGTCACTCACATATACTTTTTTTATGTTTTTTGAGTGAATTTGTTAAGTTACTGATATGATAATAGACAATGTGTCTCACATGATAAAAGCAATCATGTGATGTGTATAAGAACAGATATGATACACATAGTAATAATTATCAAATATTATTTATAATAGTAATAGGCATGTACATGCCACTCATAGTAATATATGTATTATACCTGATAATTATAAAAGTTGGAAATGTGGTACACATAGTAATAACAGTTGGATTTATGTTCTGTAATTGATGATGAATATTGATTACAAACTTGGTATATGATGATTAGAAATACTTTATGTTCTAATATCCCAGGAAGCAACAGAAGATATGAAAACTCACTTCCTTCTTTCGGACCAGGTATATGTAAAGGCTGAAGTACCACCAACGGATAAGGTGTACCTTTGGTTAGGGGTGAGCTCAGCTATCTATAAATGTTTGTTAAATCACCCCATGAATGTTTATGACTTGTATTGTTTTATGCTTGGTAAATCTGTCATTATACTACAGTGTCTGAAAAACTACTTCAGTAACACAAGTTGAACAGAAGTTATATTGAGTTGACTGTGAAATGAGCAGCAACTGCCTACTAGAGAAACACTTGTAGAAAATATATTGGTGACTATACAATCTACTGAATATAAAAGGCTGAAGACTTTTGAAATGTCCTCTAAGTTTGAGCTGCATAAGTAGATTGTATAGTCACCAATATATTTTCTACAAGTGTTTCTCTAGTAGGCAGTTGCTGCTCATTTCACAGTCAACTAAAAATGAATACTCTGCCTCAACTTTCTATCAAAGGATAAGTTATGACTAATCTTAAAAAGAAGTAATTTTGGTTTTAAGTTGATAACCATTACAGAAATTATTAATAACATAATTTTCTAAACTAATTTAACATAACAATAATCTCTATGTTATACCTTTCTATTTTTCTGCTCTGGGTAGGCATTTAGAATGAATCTTGGGCATTACAGATAATCTGATTGGAAGTACATAAATCACTGAAAATCATAAGCAATTTATTAGTCACTCAGCTGTTTTTTTTTGGTTTTTTTTCAAACAAAATAAACATAATAATGATTGTATATTGTACAAATTGATGTTAAATACCTTGTTGCTTAATTACAATAACAATTTATTAACTTACCAGGTTGTTTAATAAGCTGTGTTATCCATATCACACAATAAGCTTGAATTAATAAACCCATAAATTTTTTGTTCGGTGAGGACAAATATAGGTGGTGTAAATTAAGCTTTTTATTGCAAAAGCATTCATCTTCAGACAAATCTAAGACAAGTACGTGTATGTATGATCTGTAACGATAAAAGTAAATTCACTTACATTTTCAACAGTAAATACTACACTATCTGCTTTACATGTATCCTCTGGAGAGATCAACATATCACTGTCTTTCCACACTTATTGGAAACAATCACTTCAGTATTTTTCCACATTTTAACAAAGCTGTGATGGTAAATCAAGCAGTAAGAATAATAAATACTGTATTGGTCTCAATTATCAGAGAGTTGAAGTAAAAAAAGACTTTGCTTATCCATTATTTAGAACCTAAATGTAGTTTAAATCAGTTTGTGGGATTTGCTATTGAAAATAGTCAATTGACTTGTTATCAAATGTGAAAGTATAGCTAAAACAGTTTATTCAGAGCAAAAAAGTGTTGAGGGATGACATTTAAGTTCAATCATTTTGGACAAGGTTTCTCTTATCGATTTCTATAGAAATCAACAAATAAGCATTGTTAAAAATAGCAAGCTGCTCATATAGTTTGATATATTGACCCTCAGTAGACTTGTCTAAAATATCTAAGATAGAAAACAAATAAGAAAATGGTGTGTACTATGAATAGTTTTTGAACAAGAGATGCTAATGTTTGTCTGTCGAGGAACATGACTTTATGTTCTAATTTTTTAAGTTAATGTGGTGTTAGAGTATGCACTTGGTGATGTTGAATGTTTTCTGTTCAGGACTTATTCTCATCCTCTAGAATATGTATTCAGTTTAGGATTTATCTTCGTACACTTTATTTTAGCTTAGTGTTATAATAGAATATGTATTCAGTTTAGGATTTATCTTCATACACTTTATTTCTAGGCTAATGTTATGTTAGAATACACGCTCAGTGATGCCGAAGCTCTTCTGTCGAAGAACTTGCAAAAAGCTTCTCATAACTTGTTGCAGCTTGGGGAAGATCTGGACTTCTTACGAGATCAGCTGACCACTACTGAAGTCAGTATCCTTTCATTTTTGGATTATAGTTGACAAATCCCAGATTAAGTATTGTGTTCTCAGCTTTGCACATTTAGTAGGTCTGATATTTGATACTTACTTCTCTGTAAATTTTGTACTTTCATATAGTAGTGTAAAAGCCAATAATATGATATGATGTGTCATTTAAAGATACATACTGTGATGTGAATGTAAAAATTTGTGCACAAACCATATATATGTTACTTAATGAAATGTAATGAATCTGTGACAAATTTAATATAGTTTCTTCTGTTAGTATAAATTGTTTCCTAATGGCTCCTTTTACTGGTATTTCAAACTCTGATGCCTCTAGCATAACTTGTAGCTTATTTTTTATTGTGAATCGTGTTCAACTGTTTGTTCGGAAGCATGTCCTTACTAATTTTTGTTCACTAACAAGGGATGTAGGAATACTTTTAAAGTTATAAGTAGTGGTATATATTTCATGGTGTTAGAAAGTGGCTCTTCTTGAAGCTGTCAACAGAACTGTAGCTCTGTTATCACTTAAGGCTAGTTTATAGCTGTGTGTAAAAATCCAAGTTTAAGTAGTATATATATATAATCAGTTAATAAATTGAATATCAATTTAGTAATATGAATGTTTGATTTTGGAGTTTGTTTATAAGGTATTTAAACAGTTTCTTTAACCCATCTTTAAGACATGGCTCGAGTGTATAATTGGGATGTTAAAAAAAGACAAGCAGAAAGAGAGAAAAAACAAAGTTCCTCATCCTCGTGAAAGATAACCTGTTTATTGCATTTTTCCTTGTGTGGATGTACATTTAAATTCTTGTTTTGCGTCTTAATTAATGCCTTTCCTATGTAGTTAAGATTGTGTTAGCTGTTTTTATTCATTCACAAAATTACAAAAAGAAACTGCTCATTGCTCTTGCTTGTTATTTGACACTTGAAGTATTTCAGATTGTAACTTAATAAAAAAGTACATTAACATGGTTTGTTTCATATTTTCCATTTCTTTTATATTAAAGTTTTGCTTCATGAAGAAAAGATATTATTTGTTTGTCTTGTCACTAAACAACTAATGCACTTTTAGTTTTTAATACACTAAAGGAACTTGAGAATCATTGGTTTGGCAGAGAAAAAAAAAAGAGTGGAGAACATAATCATAGTTTATTTTTAGAAGTGAACCACTTAGCTAAATGAAGTAATTTAGAAATTTGTCGTTTATTTTTGTAACTCAAAAATATTTTTATATAAGCTAAAAAGGAGATTCTACAGACTTACAGTTATAAAGAATTACAGAAAACTAATTAGGTGGAAAACACCATTTCCAGTAGTGAACACCTTACAGAAAACTAATGAAGTGAAATACACCATTTCCAGTAGTGAACACCTTACGGAAAACTAATGAAGTGGAAATACATCATTTCCAGTAGTGAACACCTTACAGAGAACTAATGAAGTGAAATACACCATTTCCAGTAGTGAACACCTTACAGAGAAGCGGTAAACTTGGAGCTCATTTAGGGTTCGATCCCCGAGTTTGGCAAAATGAAGATCGCCAATTGGGTAACTATGCACATAAACCAAAATGACATTCAGAGAGAAAACATTTAAATTAGTATAGTCTTTTATGAAATCCGTTTTAACAATTTTCTGTAAACTTAAAAAGAACCATATTTTAACTATCAAACGTTTTATGAAGCACGTTCTGTGAAACACCTCTACTTTGAGGAAAACCTATAAAAAATCAGGAAATACATTTACATATATCTAGTTATATAAAAAACACCGAATTAAAACCGACAAGTATAGAATTCATTATTTATACTTTTACCATAAAAAAGAGCAGGTGAAGTTTTTAATTAACTGTTGGATTTGTATTACCATAAATCATGTAGCACCACCAATGTTTATTCAATGTTTTTTGTAAAGATGTATTTCCACCTCATTAGAGAGCCGCTATGGGACTAATTTAGGTGAAAAAAAATCTTGCCATAAAAATTAATTCTAACAATCTATAAGCTCTAGATATGAGAGCATATATTAATCAAATATTTAGCAGTTCCTCAATGGGCGTAATCAGATTTTAATCATTAATTAGTTAATCATAGAAATCTCAACTGAAAAAAATTAAAGTTACGCTGTTAATCCATGTTTTTCCATCTTATACTATATATAAAGTAAGTGTTTTAATTGTATACCTAATAAGTATAAAAAGTTAACAATTCTCCAAGTTCTCGGGTTATTTAATTATCAGTATTAATAGAGTGAAGCATTTTCTAAACGTTCTACAGTTTTTAAGTGAAAAATCTAGGTGACGCTAAACTCGGTTTAGATTCGGTATTCGTAAGAATCCGGTTATTACGTGTAATAACTTGTACACTGTCAAATATTGATATATTACACGCCTATAGAAAATGTATGCGTTAATTTCTTTCATAATCCCATTTATACATTAAATCTACTTGTCGATACAATAAATGTCAACTTTGGTTGTAGATTGCTACAAGTCGCACTTTTGATACCTCATGATAGATCAAATACACAACGTAAACGTGTCGATACAATAAATTACAACTTTGGTATGTAAACTAGTACGTAGATTGCTACAAGTCGCACTTTGATACCTCATAATAGATCAAATACACAACGTAAACGTGTCGATACAATAAATTTCAACTTTGGTATGTAAACTAGTACGTAGATTGCTACAAGTCGCACTTTGATATCTCATGATAGATCAAATACACAACGTAAACGTGTCGATACAATAAATTACAACTTTGGTATGTAAACTAGTACGTAGATTGCTACAAGTCGCACTTTGATACCTCATGATAGATCAAATACACAACGTAAACGTGTCGATACAATAAATGTACATATATATATGCGGATTCAATTTATTAAATTACAAGTTAAGTTGTAAAGTTAGATTTAGCGCCACCTAATAATAATGTAAGGAAATGTGGTTTACTATCACTCTTTCAGGGACCAATGTGTAATTTATGTTTTTATTCATTGATTCTTAATGCAACATAATAATTTTGTGCCAACAAAGTTTCAATTATCATCTTGTGTGTCAAGATCACGATGTATTCTGTAAAGATCCGGGATATAACCACCAACTACTGTATTTTCTAAATTCCTTTCTGAACGATGTGTGCTGTGGTTACTGTATCCAGATGCTATATCACGACAGTTTTTCATATGTGTTGTATTTCCTTCTGTCGAGGAAACCATGATGATGTTAGTTTACGGGTGTGCGTTTCCGCTAATGTTTGATTTCCTTATCGCTCAAAAAGTGGACCAGTTTCAACATTACTTGGGAAATGCAGTAAGCACCTTTGTCTCAAGGAAACATAAGGTATGAGTATTTTTTTAAATAAAACGGGTAACTTGCTGTATTGTTTATTGACAAATATTTTGTAATGTTTCACTTTCCTGATTGTGTGATGAACCTAATATACCAAATAACATAAGCAGGGTTGGAAGCAATTGGTCGATGATGACATAAGAAGTGATATATATATATTCTTTTATATATATATATATAGGGTCAAGAGGACAACGAAACAAGCGTAGCGTAAAGAGTGGCGACCAAGTCGTACTATTCGGTCTAGCAACAGTTGGCGGTCGGTTGAGTTGACTAACTAGCTGCCTTCCCTTTAGTCTGTCACTTCAAAATTATGGTCGGCTAGCGCATATAGCCCTCCAGTAGCTTTGCGTGAAATTGGAAAACAAACAAGAAAACGTAGCAAACTGAGTGAAAACAGAAGTTTTAGTGCGCATGATTAAGAAGACACAGCAAGGTGAGTGAAAACAGAAGTTTATGGATATTTGATCAGGAAACAGTATTATTAATTATAACCGTTTGTGGGTAACATTCAAATCGTTTCAAGAAGTTAAAGGTTATTTTCTGATTGTAAACTCTTTAGGCGGTAAAACTGAGAGAAGAAATGTATATGATGAAGTTAAATTTGTATGGTCGCAAAATTATAACATTTTTTCTGGTGTTGAATAGAAAATATTTTATTCTTTTAAAAATATATGATTTTAATCTAACCATATGTGTGTGAAAAACCATGATTTTAATCTAACCATATGTGTGAAAAACCATGATTTTATTCTAACCATATGTGTGAAAAACCATGATTTTAATCTAACCATATG
>NW_013667470.1:128993-140373 GCF_000517525.1 Limulus polyphemus
ATATGTGTGAAAAACCAACATGAAAAATTATTCTGAACAATCTAAAATCAACATTTTAAATATTCAAGTATCCCTGTTAAAGTTTAAAAGTGTGATTTGTTACCGCCAGGTGACAGCACAGGATACCATAATGGTCCTTTGTTTTCGTGAGTTAGTTTATTTTGACTTCTATTTGATCTGCCAGTGGAATAATTTGTTTTAATATCGTTCTGAATTTTGAATCTATATTTCTACAGTTCCTACTTGATCAGGGGATGACTGTTACGTAAAAAATATTCAACTTTGTTGCCGATTTTTTACGCCTGTATAAATTAATCATTTGAACTAAAAGTAGCAGAAGGAAATCTTTATTGTGAGTCATCGGACGGACAGAACAATGAAATCGCTTTTGATGAAGATGCTTTTGCTGTCACTGGCTTTGTTTGACGACAAAATTGTGTGTGAAGAAATCTTTGGGAAGAGCTTTGGCCAACTCAAGTGTTTCGTGTGTCAGGATATTAGAGAACGTGTGCTTAGACAATACAAAACAATAGATAAGCATATAAAAAGAGTATTTGATGACTTTCCTGAAGCAAATGTAGGTAAGTTTGGACGACCCAGCGAGTTCTTGGACTATAGCGAAAAACTGGGCGTGTTTAGTGGATATCAGAACTTTAATCGACAGAAAATAAGATTATTTAATGAAAACAATATATTTAATCGACAAAAACGAAGGAACGATTAGTAGACATATGACTGTTATAGATTTCATGAACCAGTTCCGTAACTTCAACGATTTTAACATTGGAAGAAATACTGTAAAAACTACAGCCCAGCAAACTAATGTTTATAAGCGCTTTTGAACCAGTATGTCGGGGAAACGTGTGATATCAAGTCTAGTGATATTTTGATTGTTTAACTCTTTCTTAAGAACGTGTAATTGACTCTTCTTAGCTAGCTAGCTAGAAAAGTATTCTTAAAATTGAAAATGAAAAAAGATATAAAGCATTACAATCATCATTGTAACTTTTAGCTTAAAAACAGTAGAATACAAATAAAGATTTTTGAACATCGAGTCTGCTTATTTGTCTCCTAGTTATATGAGTACAATTCCTATAAATATTGCTTGTATACGTTCGGTACAATTGTAAAACCGACTGCACTGTTCTTTGATAAAGTATTAATGTTATAAACGATTTATTTATCATACACCTTCTCTATTGGCTCCCCAGTGGCACAGCGGTGTGTCTGCGGACTTACAACGCTAGAAACCGGGTTTCGATACCCGAGGTGGGCAGAGCACAGATAGCCCATTGTGTAGCTTTGTACTCCATCGACAACTCTCACTATAGTGGGATTTTACCGTCACCGTTATAATGCACTCACGGTGATTTATTTTTCTTCTGTAACGAGACCTAAATGTTGGATCCGTAACTCCATAGCTCGGCACGCTAACAATTGGGCCACTCCTGAGATGTACCCGAGCCTAATAAGTAGTACGATGTTAAATGGTGATTTATCTCAATAGATACTGTTGACTAGCTGCCTTCCCTCTAGTCTATCAATTCAAAATTAGAGACGACTAGCACATATAGCTTCAGAGTAGTTTTGCGTGAATATCCGAAACAAACAAAGAAACAATTATGTGCAGAAATTCAGTTTATCCTGTTTTGTTAACTGTATCTTGTTGTTTAATATGCCAGTAGATAGCGATATGAAATGTTTGAGTAATCTAACTGAAGGTTAGCACAAATAATTATTTTTTGCCCTTTTTTTTAAATAAATTAATATATTGTAGAAGGCACTGTTATTTCTAAAACAGGCTCGAAAGTTTTCCAAGTATAGGTGACATAAATTTATCACTATCTTTACAAATATAAGTAACTGAAAAGGACAAAGCATTTCTAATACTTTTACATCTTTTCATTAATATTTAATTTCTGATCTACTTTATGTTAATAAACACTCGAATTGAATATTGCTAAAATAAACGTCACTTTCTATCTGTTAATAAAATCATGGGCACGGAGGTAAATTTCGAGAATGAAACCTAACTGACTGACTTAGCCTCAATGTAAACATGTGCGTGTGCATCTTCAGTCGTACCGACTCTCTGCGTGTCAGATATCTCCATTAAGCATTTGTAAGGCTGGTTTTTGTTTGATTTTAATTTTGTTTTATACAAGATTATTGTTAAATCTTAATTTTGATGTAATGACTGATCAATGGGGTAATTAAACTGATATATGTGAGCGTACGAATATAGTATTCACTGTATTTATGAAGTTTGTCTTGTCGAGTAGTTATAACTCGAGCACTGCCTGGTATAAATCTACTGAAACAATCAATACTTTCTATTTAATTTCTGTAGTGCATATTGGTGTATAAAAGACTTTTTCATACTAGAAATAATTATTTAAACTAATTGAAGCTTTGTATTATCAGTTACGGTTTGTGTTTTAGTGAAACGCTCCTGAAGTTAGCTGTAAACTCATAAAATTTTGAAGGGACAAGAGGAGTTTATTAGCCAATCAAGGATGTTCCTTCCAGCTCTCAACTATAACCACCCCTTACTACTCATGTATTCATCCAATCTTTTCTTGAACTCGACTCATTCCAAAAGCCAACCACCCTGTTTGAGAAGTAATACTGTCTAAACTGCAGACGACTCCTACGCTGCCAAAATGTGAATTTTTGCCCCCTTGTCCTATTGTTTTCACTGCTAAACACACAAAAGTTTGATAGATCTATATTATCAATATCCTTAATAATCTTAAACACTTCAATCAAATCCCCTCTGACACTTCTCCTCCCTAGAGAAAACAAGTTTAGAGATTTTAGTCTCTCCTCATAGGACAATCCCACCATCTTAGGTATCATTCTAGTGGCTGTTCTCCGAACTTTCTCCAACAATTCAATGTTTTTCTTGAGGAAGGGAGCCCAAAACTGTACACAGTAGTACTCTAAATGAGGCCTTACAAGTGATCTATACAGTGAAACAATAATATCCCTTGTCTTGTATTCAATATTTCTATGGATGCCACTCAAAATCCTGTTAGTCCTATTGCTAACTACAATACACTGTTTAGATGAATTAAGTGATTTTTCGATCACAACACCAAGATCTTTTTTTTTTCAGCCTCAGTATTTAATGTAGTTCCATTTAAATTGTAACAATCTGAATTGTGAAAACCTACATACATTACCTTACATTTTGGATTGTTAAACATCATCTGCCATATATTGGCCCAATGCATCAAATGATCTAAATCTCTCTGTAAGTCTGCAGCATCTCTGATACAGTTAGCCACCCCAAAATCTTAATGTCATTTGCAAACTTCAAAATTTTGTTAGTCATTCAAGAGTCAATATCATTAATATAAATCACAAACAGCAGAGGACCCAGCACAGAGCCCTGAGGCACACCAATTGTAACTGTGATCCAGTTAGATCTAACTTCATTTATTACTATACTCTGCTTTCTACTCTTCAGCCAATTTTCTATCCAATGTAATAACATTTCCCCCACACCCACAGGTTTAATTTTTGTAACAAGTCTTTTGTGAGGCACCTTATCAAACGCTTTCTGAAAATCAAGGTAAACCAAATCCACAGTATTTCCTTCATCAACTCTTGCAGTAACATCCTCAAAGAATGTCAGAAGGTTTTTTAAACAAGACTTTCCCCTAGTGAAACCACGATGGCTCTTTGACACTATATCAAACTGCTTTAAGTAACTCTGCAATGCATCTTTAATCACACTCTCCAAAACCTTTCCAACTGCTGATGTAAGACTAATAGGCCTATAATTGACTAGACAATGTTTATCACCTCCTTTAAATAGCCAACTTCCAATCTTTTAATACTCTTCCACTACTCAATGACATATAAAAATATTAGTTAGCGGTTCACAAATAAAATCTTTAACTCTAAGATAAAAGTTGTCTGCTCCAGGGGATTTATCAAATTTTAGGTTTCCCAACTTTTCTCTTACAATTTCATAAGTGAAAATATCTTTTACATCAATATTTTCCCTATACATTAAGTGCTCTGGTTGAGGCATAATACTTGTATCTTCCTTCGTAAACACTGAAGATAACATATAATTTAATAAGTTTACCATCTCATAATCTTCCGAGATCAGCTCCCCACTATCATTTTTAAGAGGCCCATTCCCCATCCTAACATTTTGCTTACTCATCATACATCTAAAGAATTCCTTATTGTTTGATTGAACTCTCTCAGCCAACCCTCCTTCGTATACAGGTTTTGGCCTTTTAACTTTCTTTTTAATCAGCTCTCTTGATTTCCTATCGTCCTCCAAGTCCTTATTATTTCCAGTAAGTTTAACTTTCTTGAATTTATTATGTTTATCCCTAATACGATCTCTTAAACCTTTACTAAACATTGAATGCCCAATTAAAGAAAAATAACAAATTTGGTGTTATAAGGTCGTTTATTACTAGTATTAAAATCACAAAACTGTTATATATAAAACCATTCATTCACAGAAATTTAACTGAATTAATCAGATATTCCTATATTATGTACTTGACGTGGCCTAATGATTAACATTCAATGCTGTTGACAAGTGTCCAAAGTTCAAGCCGTGATGCCGCTAAACACGCTTCGCACTGTGGACACGTTATAAAAGTGACACTAAATCCCGTTATTCAGTTCAATGAGCCAAACAAAACCCTTGTGGCGGCGGGTGCTTCTTGCTGTCTGTCTTCCCTTTGATCGGTAGCTCACAATGAAGGGATACTGTACCTGAGCCGTAGCGATCTCTGACATGAATATTTAGCCCATGTGTTGCTTAAGCTACCGTTCCATATCAAAATTCCCATTCTTTAAGAAGCACTTGGTTATTTGTAACAAGAATACTGTCCAAGTACTTTTCTAGTTATTCATAGGATATCGTGATTCATGGTCTTTGCTCATTATTCATTTCGTTAATACAGTCATGATAACAGCAAGCCGTCCAAGTTAAAGTTTATGCGTCAAATGTTTCGGAATGATTTTTTAATTGTAAAACTATACTTTATATTTCAGTACTATAAAACATTTATGGAAGAGTAAGCAACTAAATGCTGTTTGTAACAACAATGAGGAATATTGCATTCCAGTTTTTGAACAACCCTCTCTCTTAAAAAATAGCTATTAATTTGGAGGAGTAGGTGAAAGTTTGTGAGCTTTCGTTTACTTCAAATCCTTCTTTACTATATCATTAACGGTACCGGGAAATCTGTTCAGCTTCATAGCAATAACTTTTGGGTCAGAGGACTCTCTTTCGTAGCTGTAGCCATGATTACGCACTATCACTTGTATCTATAATTCATTTTTATCTTAGTTTTTGAATATTCTGCTAGTGAACATGTTATATATAAAAAAGGATCAATATGCCTTTCTTTTTATTATTTCTTAAATACATACACGATTTACTTAGGAAATTTAGCTAATAGGATTATGAGAAAAAAAATGCAATTCACAGTCATAATACTCATAGAAGGGGATGCTCAAAGTTTTGTAATTAACTAGATATGAAAAAAAATGTGCATTCATTAGCTTTCATACTATTAGCCCCTCGGTGGTTCAGCGATAAGTCTGAGGGCTTAAACCAGTAAAAATCAGGTTTCAATATCCGCAGTGGTCAGAGCATAAATAACCCATTGTGTAGCTTTGTACTTAACAACAATCAGTCATGACAGTTTTTTGCATAAAATGGTCGTAGTCTCGTTATTTTAAATAAATTTATTACTGTTTTTAGTACAAAATTGCGCAATGAACTATCGGCACTCTGTCCAACGCGAGAATCAAACCCCGGAGTTTAGCATTGTAAGTTCACAACCCTAAAGCTGACTCTCCGGGAGACTTTAAATACGAAAGATATTGTGCAGGTCATGATATATATATATATATATGTATATATTTGTATCAGGTGTTTGTTGTCTTATGACTAGGAAAAGAAGAAAAACGTGTACAGAAATATGAAAATTAATGCACGTTTTTAGTGTTTATCGGAGAGTGCACTAGCACTCTTTATGTAGGGATGGCACGGACGCTTAAAGCAATACAAAAGACACCTGGCATAATCACTCTATCTCGGTGTATATACTGCTTTTCAGCTATCCAGAGATCCCAAAGTCGAAAACAGGCGAATAGCCAAAACCAACATTTCTTCTTTTCGTTCATGATCATCTTTCTTCAATAGGCCTGGCACTACCCTATAATTTTATGATCATTTGATAGGGCAGGACAGTCTTCACGATCTTTGACTATCTATTTCTTTATTATTCAGTGTGAAATTAAAAAAACAACAACAAAGAAATCATAATTCTAGTGTAAATGATGTTATTACCCCTTGAAGTTTGCTTTTTTGCAAAAACCTCATGTTCCTTTAAAAAGCTTAAGTGAAACAGGAATTACTAGCCAATAATAGATGAACATTAAATGATTTAACATGTAAAATAATTTGTACACTATACAATCGGCGTCTTTAGGGAGCCAATCCCTGTAGTATGTATGAAGTGAAGGAGTAAATTATAAAAATCAACACACATACAGGTAACGAAAAGCTAAATATGAAGAGCTACCTGGTATTGTCGCTCTATCTCAGGTGTATATATCGCTTTTCAGCTATCCAAAGCATCCCAAAGTCGAAAACAGGCGAATAGCCATAACCAAGATTTCTTATCATCGTCCATCATAATCTTTCTTAAACAGGGTTAGCACCCACCTTGTTTTAGCAGTGACTATAAGTTTATCATCATTTGATAGAGCAAAAAAGTCTTCCCGATATTTGACTACCTATTTTATTATTATGAATTCAAAATAAGTATTAGAAAAAAAAATCGCTAAATAAAAAAGTTATGTCGGGCTGGCTACTGAACTTCCAAAAAGGAACCAAACAAAATAGCAATGTAAGTGGACATATAATTTGATCTGGCTAATGATCACACAGTAGACTAAGCCGTCTCGAGTTTACATGGAGAATAAAATCCCTACAGTATTGAATTCATCACTGGCAAAACAATTAGCACCAACATTTCCAATCGTAAAATGTTACTCTATTGTAAAGTAGTCATAAAAGTAGTATTCTAAAGTTAACTAAAGAAAAGGTATAATGATGAAAGCTGAGATTCTATTCAAACACCAGGCTTTCGATAAACAAAGTGGGGGAGCCATTAATGTAGGGATTTCATTCTCCATGTAAAGTCAATACGGCTTAGTCTTATATGTGATCATTAGCGGGATCAAGTGATATGTCCACTTCCATCTCTATCTTGTTTGGTTCCTTTTCTTAAAGTTCACTGGCCAACCCTACCTAGCTTTTTTATCTAACGATATCTTTATCACTCTATAATATATATATGTATATATATATATATAATTTCGCTGGTTTTCGTCAAAATATTGTTATTCTCAAATTCACTGTCTTATGAGTAGGGTAATACATCTTTAATTAATAAACACTTTTTAAAATAAATATTTGAAGACAAATAATCATTGATAATGTAAATAATGCATCCTTAGTTAAAGAGAGAGAATATGTCACTATAATATCTAAAACCAATTATTTTACATTAGCGAGCCGTTACTTATTTGAAGCTAATAATTTTACCAAGTTAATTCCAATTCATAAGAACGATTTTCCAAGCCCTGTGTTATCCTCGGATTAGGTTACTCTTTTGTCGATCGTGTTAATTAACCCGATGGCCAAAATTACGCACAATTGCTCGACGACACCTAATTTCCATTGTAATCTTAGGCCACACATCATAACAAACTTTTCTCAGATCTCCAGATTTAAACTTCACGAAGTTATATGTATAAAAATCCATTGATGCTACATGGGGAGAATTTGACAGACATGTAGCCTAATGGGACTGCTGTGTGACAGACATGTAGTCTAATGAGACTGCTGTGTGACAAACATGTAGCGTAATATTACTGCTGTGTGACAAACATGTAGCCTAATATGACTGCTGTGTGACAAACATGTAGCCTAATACGACTGCCGTGTGACAAACATGTAGTCTAATGGGACTGCTGTGTGACAGACATGTAGCCTAATGGGACTGCTGTGTGACAGACATGTAGTCTGATGGGACTGACTTGACAGACATGTAACCTGATGGGATTGACTTGACAGACATGTAGCCTAATGGGACTGCTGTGTGACAGACATGTAACCTGATGGGATTGACTTGACAGACATGTAACCTAATGGGACTGCTGTGTGACAGACATGTAACATAATGGGACTGACTTGACAGACATGTAACCTAATGGGACTGCTGTGTGACAGACATGTAACCTGATGGGACTGCTGTGTGACAGACATGTAGCCTAATGGGACTGCTGTGTGACAGACATGTAGTCTAATGGGACTGCTGTGTGATAAACATGTAGCCTAATATGACTGCTGTGTGACAAACATGTAGCCTAATATGACTGCCGTGTGACAAACATGTAGTCTAATGGGACTGCTGTGTGACAGACATGTAGCCTAATGGGACTGCTGTGTGACAGACATGTAGTCTAATGGGACTGCTGTGTGACAGACATGTAGCCTAATGGGACTGCTGTGTGACAGACATGTAGTCTAATGGGACTGCTGTGTGACAAACATGTAGCCTAATATGACTGCTGTGTGACAAACATGTAGCCTAATGGGACTGCTGTGTGACAGACATGTAGTCTAATGGGACTGCTGTGTGACAAACATGTAGCCTAATATGACTGCTGTGTGACAGACATGTAGTCTAATGGGACTGCTGTGTGACAGACATGTAGCCTAATGGGACTGCTGTGTGACAGACATGTAGTCTAATGGGACTGCTGTGTAACAGACATGTAGCCTAATGGGACTGCTGTGTGACAAACATGTAGCTTAATAGGACTGACTTGACAGACATGTAGCCTAATGGGACTGCTGTGTGACAGAACCTAATGGGACTGCTGTGTGACAGACATGTAGCCTAATATGACTGCTGTGTGACAGACATGTAGCCTAATGGGACTGCTGTGTGACAGATATGTAGCTTAATAGGACTGACTTGACAGACATGTAGCCTAATGGGACTGCTGTGTGACAGACATGTAGCCTAATGGGACTGCTGTGTGACAGACATGTAGCCTAATGGGACTGCTGTGATTCCAGTTTTTTGAGGCACTTTCTTGTGAAAAAATTTTGATTTCGAGGTATGACTGGAAATTTATTAGGAATGCGAGCCTTTGTTAATGGCCAGGTGGTTAGGGCTTGGGGGAGTTAGAAAGTGATGGTCAATACCACTATTCGTTGGTAAAAGAATAGCCCAAGAGTTGGCGGTGGGTGGTGATGACTAGTTACTTTCCCTCTAGTCTTACACTGCTAAATTAGGGACGGCTAGCGCAGATAGCCCTCGTGTAGTTTTGCACGAAATTCAAAGCAAACAGACAATAAACAAACCTCTGTTAACGACAAGCCCTTGTTTATCTTGTTAATGGTACCAGGAAATATGCTCAGCTTCATATAGCGATAGCTTTATGATCAGAAGATTCTCTTTCATACTTGCAATTGTAGCCCTCTCGTTGCTATGGGGTGTGTTACATTGGATGGGGTTGGGATGTGATTTCGAAACTCTTTGTTGTGCTAGTTTTTCCATGAAGAATACTTCAAAATGCTGTGTTCCTTTGGTTTTACGTCGCTTAATAATTTCATTGTATGAATACGTCTCTTTGGAAAAGCGTTTTTATAGATACG
This sequence comes from Limulus polyphemus, assembly GCF_000517525.1. Classification (NCBI taxonomy): domain Eukaryota; kingdom Metazoa; phylum Arthropoda; class Merostomata; order Xiphosura; family Limulidae; genus Limulus; species Limulus polyphemus. The sequence goes on from NW_013667470.1 coordinate 138,718, forward strand.
TGTTAAAAAAATAAATGCTATACATGTCACCCTTGGTGCTACGGATCGTATCTACAGCAACACACCGCTGTTATATATAGATCGTTCAAATAAAGTACATTTAACCATTTGTGTAGAAGTATACTGTTATTATCCATACGCCTTTATAAATCCAAAAATCGTCTTAAATTACAATATGCTTATTGAATTATTCATAATAACGCATCTTTATTAATCCTAAACCAAAACTAACATTCGATGATTGATAGTATAGAAAAATTTATCCATCATTGACGTAAAGACGGTGCCAGAATTTTGTGCAAAGGAGATAATTATCCCACTAGGAACATAAACAGCAGTAGGTAATTAGACAATGTTTCAAGTCGCTCTTTTCATCTGACCCGAAGTTGCGCGAACAACTCTTACTAAATAACTTCTTATTTTTACTTGTGGCTTTTGAATAATACAGAAAGCAGTTTCGGATATCGCTTGTCACACGAGTTGCTCTCTGAAACGACTGGTTTGATTTGTTATTCTGTAATTAGTCTCTTAAACAATATAATAAAACAAACATTAGTAGCATTTTTTCTCCTGTTTAATAGTGGACGAAGATTGAAAAACGTTGCGTGTGACATGAAAAGGGTTCAGTATTTAACGTGTTTCACGGAACCTCAGATTTACAGTCGTTTACATCGTGCTAATGTTGCCCACACCACAGTAATCCCGGGACTTGTTTAAAAAATCTATTCGATGCTATAACTTGCTTGATTAAAAATGGGGAGGGTGGAAGGTGGGGAACAAGCCGGTGACGGTTGGTGCTCACTATTATTCGAGTGTTCATTGGGGCCTAGCTAGACAGACCCAATGCCATTTGTTTAAATTTATGCCGCTCGTAAAGTAGTACCCCGTGACCATAACTTCAAATCTAAACAAATTCCCCACTAAACCTGCGTCAGAAAACCCGCTGTATTTCAGCCTGCAGATTGAGCCGCTAGGGACCGGCGACTCTCCTACTTCTTTACAGCTAGTAATGGCGAACATTACGCGTCCCAAACACGTATGATTACGACATGACGTACGATACAACGGCGCCAACAATATACATATTCAGAACCAGTGTGCAAGCAGCTCGTGCCTTTAATGTTCTCCTGATGGTGTGTGGGATGGAGAAGCAGTTTGGCTTGACCTTGGGTCAGCTGGACGACTACAAGGTCAAGGCGTACTATCACTTACATGTCGTTATTGCAACGTCGGTGGGTCGTAGGTTGAACTCAGAAATGTCCTATAAAAATTCTCTTCATACTGAAGTGAGCTCTCAATTAAACAGATGTTTATCTCGTCAAGATGTGTAATATACCTGTTTGTCAAGATGTGTAATATACCTGTTTGTCAAGTGGTGTAACATACCTGTTATCACTTACAATTTTATATCACCACGAAGAACATGGAAAACAGAGATAAGCTTTCCAACATACTCATGTTCATGTTACGTTACAAATAAGTTACACTATTAATTCTTTTATTCTTGCAAACAAGTTACCGTATTTTTCGGTGTATAAGACGCACTTTTTTACCCCAGAATTTGATGTCAAAATCTGCTTGCGTCCTATACACCGAAGGTATGAATAATATATACGTATATATATACGATATACACAAGCCATGTGTAAATATATT
>NW_013667470.1:140781-144010 GCF_000517525.1 Limulus polyphemus
TATTACAGTGAAAGCAATGAAGATTTTGTAGGTTTTGAATCAAACTAAATAACTTTTTTTTGATTTACGGTATTTTCTTATTTTGATGTTTTGAGCTCTTTTGTCTTTATAACAATATATACTAATTTTTAAAGTATCAAATTAAAATTTTGTTCAATAAAAATCTTTCAAATGCGACTGTAGCTTTTTTTCCCCTAAAAACTTTGTCTTCAAAATAAGGGTGCGTCTTATATTCCAAAAAATACGGTATCAAGAATTTAGTTATTACTTATCGAGTTAAAGGCTTCAAAATATACAATATTTACGTAATTACCTATACATAGTAATATGAAACATGAGAAATGTGATTTTATATAACCTATATTCAAAAGCTATTGATGAAGATGTGAATAAACGGAGGTGATATTTCTTTTGCTTAATAAAAGCCTCACCAGTGGTTAAACAATAAGTTTGAAGGCTTTATAACACTAAAAGTAGGTTTTGATACCCATGATGGGGGGCATAACACAAATAGTCCCTTGTATAGCTTTGCGTTTAACAAACAAACTAATAATATTAATTAGCTATTTCAATAGAAATAAACTAAGAAAAGGATAAAACAACCCACATAGGAATATAGACACATTCTTCAATATGTATGCCTCTTATAGCAGCATGGCTACAACAGTCAGTTTTTATAGCTAAAATTGTTTTCCATGTTTGACTATTTTTAGTAGACCCCCAAGTAGCACAGCGGCATGTCTTCGGACTATCAAGGCTAGAAACCTGATTTCGATACCTATGGTGGGCAGAGCATATATAGCCCATCGTCTAAAAAAAAAAAACATTTAGTAGATTAAAGTAAGTAAAACCATCATTTCTACAGATAGATAAATTCTTTACATAATGGTTTAAACTGTATATTAACCTTCATATTATTTAGGTTGTTATATCAAAATTAGTTGTTAGTTTTTTTTGTTTTGGTTTTTATATTAATGTGCATATTAACATGACACCGTGACAAATACATTTCATTTATCAATACTCATCAAATGTATGCTCTGCCGCCATCTATGAAAATACTTTGCAATTATATTATTACGAGGGAGCGCCAAACACATCTAGTATCTTTCTGCAGCGTGGTGCCCTCTCGTAACGAGAAACCAAAACATTACGATGTCTTAAAAACGCTCGTTTCTAATGACAAACTTGATATTAATTTTTCTCGCTAATCGTAACTTAAGAGCCGCGTAGCTAATTAGCTTATTTCAGGACTCAAATATACCTGTTTTACAACAAATACTTTACTTAATGAATTGTTGTATTGAGAGTTTTTATTCAATGCTAGCCATTGACACCACCAGTTATTTTGTTTGTTGTTAATCACAAAACTAAACAATGGACTATCTGTGCTGTGCTCACCACGGGTATAGGAACCCAATTTTTTACTTTATAAGTCCGCAGACTTACCGTTGAACCTTTGGGGGGGGGGGGTTACAAGTGAGTTTTTCTTTTAATGTGTATGTCACGGTTTGGTAAAGTGACCACTAGTTGTTCTAAACAGACCCTTAGGATACGCTGGTGCCACAAGGGCTGCCTTAGTATCATTAGGCTCCTCTATAGTTAACCAGTGAGTTGAAAAGAAAGAGAGACACTTAATTGATTTGGATGATTGATAACAATAGGTTTGTTTAAAGAGCGGATCTCCCCCGTATAATTAACGGCAATCAGTCTTTTCAAATTTGGACATGAAGCTTACTACTGTTAAGCTTTCGGCTCTCGTCTCCTCATTGATCATTCTCTTTTCGAACTGAAACGTATAAGTAAAACGGAAAAGTGATCTGTAGTTGTTAAACTATTATTCCTTGTGACAAAACCTTTCGTTGTCTGGGATACTTCTAGCCTGGCTCCGTGGGCGTCCTCTACCGGTAGCTCTACTCCCTGCCGTGAACAACATTAAACTAGAAAAAGAATTAACTCGTCTCTGTTTAACTGGTTTCAGTAAATGAGTGAAAGAGAAACAAGCTTGAAATGTCACGAATACTGTGAGAGTATAATTTCCAGAGTAAATACCAGTAGCAGGGCAATTTCTAAAGAGTTATTAAGGTCTTTCGTAAAAGCCATTACTGTAGATTCAATTTAAGAATAATTATAAAACAAAACACACGACTAAAATACTTGTTTGCGTATAAGGTTAATAACTAGAAGTGATGTCTCTCAAAACGAAACAATAACATGTACGGAAGTAATGCTTGCGTGAAAGAATTTAGGGAGGATATAAGAAAAATCAATTGTAACTTGCACAAACCGATTAAGACAAAGAGGAAAATACATAAAATAAACAGCAAAGGTACTCGCCAATACCGGCTTTTAAAGGTAATGCTATAAATGGGGACGTGCGCCGCCCTTTTCCACTATTTTGAGACGTTGCACATAAACTGTTCATCAGATGCAAACGTACATGCCATTTAAATGCCATTTTTGTTTGACGTCAGGTTTGCGTACTTGCTACTAACCTCTTCGCTAAATTGAACTATCATTTATAACATTAAGGCTACCAAACTTACCTTATCCAATTAAACTCTATCTTTGGAGTCCATCTCATAGTTCTTATACCGAATTTCCTGAAACAAAGGTTCACCAATTCTCCACAAGTGAGTTAATTATGAGTTGGCGTAGGTATAATTCACATCACAGGGAGATAGCTAGCTTTGTCCTTCGTTATTCACCAGCCACACACGCCGAGTTTTCCACCGTGACGTTATGTAATGCTTTCGTAGAAATGCTAATGTCCGATGAGAATCAACCGAAGTTAAATGATTTGTAATGTTCGAACTTTGTAAATACTCCTGGTCAAATATTTGAAGTTTTCCGTTCGATAAACATTATAACAAAAACGGTTATAGCTTCCGAAGTTTATAGCACACTGACTATAGCAAACTAATAATAGAGACTATTTTTTTGGCGCGTCGCGTTGGTTATACTTATAGGCGTGTGGAGGCTTTCTGGAAATGTAAGTTTTACCTAACAACGTTGAGCTACATTTAAGCGTTTACGTCTTAAACGTAGCTCAAAATTGTTAGGGATAGCCAAATAAGCAAAAAAGGGAATAAGGAACCTGGCAAAAAAATACAAAAACACACACAAAACAATGCCATATACTAAATCACTTTTCCAAAATCAAATTGTCTAACACTCCTTCTGAAAAATGTTATGACAGGTTATAACAATGAAGGAATTAACATTTTTT